>NC_046374.1:24134381-24325131 GCF_011125445.2 Fundulus heteroclitus | reverse complement strand
ATTGGCCATTGATCGCTATGGTTTATGGCTGGAGGCGCTGCGTGATGCCAGCCACCACTCAGATTAATTACCTATACACATAAGCATACGAGTATGACTGATGCCGCTCCGTCTACCCGCTCCTCTTCCACGGAAGCAGAGAGGAACATGGTTGCTACTGTAAGCCCTGCGCATTCCCCATGAGGCGTGTGTGTGACAGAAAAGAGATATGAGAGATGGAAACCAGCAGGCGACGAGTGCCACAGTGCTTCCCTAATCCTGTGCGCCCCTGTTGACCTGCCATGACTCCCTCTATCCGTCTCCGCCTGTCAGCAGCGCATTCATGCCTGCAGCAAGGTGGCGCTTACGCCATGAGCCACAGTTATAAGGGGGAGTCTGGACAGCGGGGTAGATCGCAGTATTTTTCCACTCCTTCCTTTCTGACCTCTTCGTGTTTGTGTTTATTAATCAGATAATCATGGAAGAGATTACCTCAGGAGTAACAGGGGTGGTATGAGTCACCCAAATATTCTTATACTCTTCAAATTGTCTTGATCAGCGTTATTGTGAGTAGGGCTGAACGATTTTGGAAAATAATCTAATTGCGATTTTTTTTCTTTTTCTTAATATTGCGATTTAATACAATTTTTTCCCTAGTTTATTTTATCATGTCTTTTTAAAACATATACAAACAACAAATCAATTTGTTTCCTCGCCATGTGGATTAGTTGCTAAAAGACCCACAGCATCTAAACTCAGAGCAGAAATGATTGTGTTCTGCCCACGATTTATTTTAACCAAAATTGCAATTTCGACTTTTCTCCACATTAACCGCAAGCAACAAAAATGGCCTCTCAATAAAGATGTTTGTAAACAAGGACTATTTTAAATATGAACTTTTAATGTTTCTATTGATCAGAATATTATTGAAGAGAACAGCTTTAATTTAATTGGACATCATTTAATTAATTTAAAATCATTGTTGAACATAAAGTGCAAGTCCAACCAACAAGTAAGTCTAACTTATGTATTAAACTGATTGACCAGAACTTAATGCTTTGTATGATTATATAAACTCTAAAACAAGTAAAAAAGTTAGATTATCTCACTGCAACTGTCTTCCCTTCCATGTAGGAGGCAAATCCCACTTTAAAACATTTTACCGACACCTAATGGACGTGTCTGATTCCCTAATTGTTACAGAGCCAAAAAGTTGCTGACCTCTGCGATTTGTAAATTGCGTTTTTGTAAATCACGATTAAATTGAAAATGCGATTAATTGTTCAGCCCTAATTGTGAGGCGTTATTTGCTCTGTGTTGCCATTTCTTTGGTTGAATATTTTACTGATACCAAATATTGCCCTGCAATCATTGGTACGCGCTGTAAAGATCTATAAAAAACGCTTTAAGTCAACTGTTCTTTCAGAGACTCTGTGATCCTCCCCTATGGACGGTAGCGACCACTTGGCTGATCGTCCGGGCCTTGTTCGGTTGTTTTATAACATTTTTAATTCTTGGTCTGACCGTAGATATCAGACGTTTTTGGAGAGTTGCTGTTTCCTTGTAGCCATTTTCTAACACGCGGAGATAAACACAGATGTCCTTTACTTAAACGACATGTTCTCCTGTCTTGCCAATTTTGAAGGGCAGCTAAGAGAGGTGGGCCTTTGTGTGGTGTCATATCTATACCCCCAGAGAAACTGAAAGTCATGGATTACTAATAAAAAAAGTTCTTTATATATGCGATTCATTCAGGCTGCGAGAGAGCGAGTGAGAGCAAACCTTCAGTGAATAACAGAAATGCCTAATGGATAAAAGAAAAAGTAATTCCTTTATTCTTATTTTTATTCTTTTGACCTTTTAACTGCGTCTTGAAACACGCTGCGCTGGGAAAGGTCGGCAGTCTCTTGGAAACCTCAGCGGTAGGGTTATTTCTCAAGGGATTACACACGGACTGCTGTTTGTGTAAAGCTAGCTTAGCTGATCACAGTAATCGGTAAAGACTGATTAAAACGTCAATTCGTCGTCGCTTTGTCTCATTATTTAAACATATTTATAGAGTTTGACAGGGAATGCTGTCTAACACACAGTGGCAGGTTGCCTGGGCTCCTAATATGGAGAAATTAAATATTTTCAAGGCTGTCCTAAAATCAATGATACATGATGGAAGAAAAAAAAAATCTGAACAAGCTGTGATCACAATCGACCAAAACTGGAAACTGGCTGCAAAACTATTACAGATAAAATGGGTAAGAATTAATTTTTTTTGTAGTTGGGCTCTTTGCTTTTAAACTCTATGCACAAATGCCTCTTTATTGTCAGATTTCTAGCAACCGGGTGGTGGTGCAAGAAGTCAAAGCGGGAAAACCTTGGGTCAGCTTTATTTCTATGAGTCCAATCATAATTAGCTGAAATAAAAATGATTCAGTTTTGCAGAACTAGGACATCTGAACATTTTCTTAGATTTTTGGCTCGAATTTTGCCACTGGTGGCCTTCATTCAACATGATTTGACAGAAAAGAGGGTTGACAGAGTAGGGGAAGACTGTAAATGGTCCAAGACAAGGAACTGAACCCAGGATGCCCGTGTAGAGGCTTAATGGCATGGTGAGGGGTTGATACGTCTCACAGGTGCTGTGTCGGGTATTTTTTTCCCCCCTGTTTCTCAGAGAAGCGATTTTCTGATCCCCATCACCTGCTGCAGACAGTTTTGGCTGGCCCTGTCACTTCAAGATTGAGCAGAACGCGAATGAAGAGCAAAAAGAAAAGTCTGAGAGACCGCCAGAAAATCTGGTCGGCTAATGAGCTACACCAAATTAAAAGATTAGTCTGGCTTTGCAAGGCGAATATAAATCGTCTAGCTTTCCATGGCTTGTCTCACCAGGCCCCTGAATCATTTTCTATGGGAACCAGCCCTTCGCAAGATGGCTTAACTTCTCTGTCTGAAGAAAGAATTTTTTTTTTTTGGCTCAACTTTATGCGGGATGGCACACCTCTGTTTGATCAATCAGTTGATGCACAGGCCCGCGCATGCAGCGACACGGGAGGCTGAAGATCTATTGACTGGCCTGTTTTGTAGCTCCGGTCGTAGGCCGTGAGCCGTAATCACTCCAACGTTTCCCCATTAGCCTGAAAACAGTTCCGACTTGCACAATTCAGAGTTTTTAAATATGCCGTAATCATCATAAGCAGCTTAACAGTGGCAGAGCTGAAGTCAAAAGGAGGCTGAAACGAACGCGTATTGCACACGTCGGCTGCAGAGTGTTTGTGCGTGTTTATCTGCCTTCGCCCATCCACACATAATGTGTACCTGCCGCCTCGTGCCAAGGCAAACAGCTCTGGGCTGTGGTTTTAATAAGCTTCGCTCACACCCCGCCTGAATAATCAGCGCGGCTCAGTCGCCTCTCAAAAATAGATTCATGGCTCGGAAAGCTTCAAAACAATAGCAGATTATGGATTTAAAACCTTCCCGTGTGTTTAAATAACAATAAGTAGTTCTTTTAAAAGTTGAAAGCGCTTCAGCAAACGTACGAATTCCAGGCAATTTCAAGCTCCCGCTCCAGGTAATTAAAGTGAAATCTTATTGTTTAGCGGCCCTCTTCCCCGTCCTTCCTGCCTGCTCTGGCCATTACTTCCCTTCGCTTCCAGCTTTCCATCCACTTCGCTCGCATTCGTCTCTACCGTCGTCCGCCAAAAAGGGCCGTTTGTGTATTTTGTTGTTCGCCACGGGCATTTAGCCATCCTTTAGTCGCCTGGTTATTTTTATCCTGGTTTGTTACTGCGGCAGCAGAAAAAGCATAAGTGGCTGTTCATCATCCTTCACGCTGCGCTTCTTTAACCTCTATCCGTCGTCTTTAATACGTGTTCCACACGCCGCGGTGGTTTCTGTCCCCGTCTACTCAGATCCTGACGCATGAATCAGAAACAGGAAGCCTGGTCCTTGTAGGTGGCCGTATCTGACCTACTTAAAGGTCTGCTCCTTGTGAGAAGCCTGCCAGACAGATAAGGGGTCACGGTTTGCTCTGGGTGCACCGTTATCAGCACATCTGGATCTCTAAAACCTGATTCTGACTCATTTCAGACCAGGAACGGCGTGGATTGTTTGTGTTTTCCCTGACTGAAGAAGAGGTGAGCTGCGACTAAAAAGACTCGCTGCGGTTTTCAGTGAAGGGACGTCTGATGTCCCCGTCAAATGCTGGATAAAACGGACACTATTCCTCCTTTCTCTTGTTGCTTGAACAGGCAAAACAAAGTTGAGACTTACTGGTCCGTTATTGAAAAACAAGGCATTATCCTGGACGATGTTAAAGCTCCCTGACTTAATAGGCTCAGCATCCTGAAGGAGTTTGAAGATTAATCCAGACGTGAAAATGCAGCTGGGACCTGTGTGACATGTAGCGTCTGCGTCGGGCATGGGAAGGCCGCCGGTATCAGTACAGAGGTCTGACAAGGTCGCGCTTTCAAAAACCGCTGCACTTCTCAGGCGCAACGTTCCTGTAGTTTAATTAAAGCTCCAGTGACCTGGGTTTTCTCCAGCTGGAATGAGGAACACTGCAAAAACTAAACTAAAAATAAGTCAAATTTTTTGAAATTAGTGCATTTGTCCTTGATTAGAGCAGGTAAATAAGATGATTTGCTAATGGAATGAGATTTTTTGCACTTAAAATAGGAACAACTCATCTTTATCATCTTATTTCATGTGCAGTATATCTAATTATCTTAGTTTAAGGGTCAAAATATTCACTCCATTGGCAGATAATCTTATTTAGCTGCTCAAATCAAGGATAAATGCACTAATTTCAAGAAATTTGACTTATTTTTAGCTCCGTTTTTGCAGTGAAGGTAGCTCTGCCCGCTCACTGCAGATGAGCTGGCTGAAAGAGGCCGCCTATTCCTGTCTATCAGTCTTTTACTGGTGGTGGTCACGAGAACAAAGGCCTACAACAGGCCACTCCTATTAAAGTGTGGCGAGCTTGTCTGATAGAAAACGAGTTAGTTTGCCTAATTGACCAGATAGTTATACTTGTGTTGAACTATGAACAGCAGAACAACCGCAATATATAACATACTGCGCAGTAATCCTCTTAAAAGTACAATTGGGTGTTTATTCTAGATTTTTGTATTTAGTCAGTGCATCAAAATAGAAATAACAAATTGTTAATTAACAGATTACATTGTTATAACCCAAATGTTCAATCTGTTGCATCATCTTTGCAGGAGCTGAAGTAAGTAGTAGGAGCTTTTCTGGCAGTACGATCCTTTTATGATGCATTTTTATCTTCAGTTGTTTTGTAAATATTTTGATACTGTGGTATGTTTACGCAAGGATAAAATCCTGTGAGAGTATTATATCCTACCTCTATCCGGGCCATAATCTGTTTAAATTGGGTTAATCTTTGTTCTGTGTTGCATTTAAAACTACCAAATATGTCAAAAGAACCCACAGGATGTATTTACTTTGACAATCAATGTTTGTTACATTTACAATATTAGTCACAGTGATATTCAGGCAGCTGATTGGACAATATTATGAAGACTTAGAACAGCAAAATAAACGTCCAAGTATGGTACAGCTTGCTGCAGCAAACAGAAAGGGGTGGGGACAGAGCACATGACACACCCATACCAAATATGGAAATGGCTCCATTGCACTCCGGAAATGAAGGGGGCGCTATTTCCTAAGCCAGCAGTTTCTCCGTTGTTTTTTTTTGTTTTTTTTTTTTTGTTTTTTTTTTTTGTTTTTTTTTCTTTCTTTTGGTAATCTAGTACACCTCGCTGCAGAGTGTAAGATTATCTGCCAATGGAATGAGTATTTTGACCCCTAAAATAAGATAATTAGACATCCTGCACTTGAAATAAGATGATGGAGATGAATTGTTCCTATTTTAAGTGGAAAAAATTTTGTAGAGCTGGGCGATAAATCGATTTAATCGATTCATTTGAATTTACAATTCTTTAAGATTTTTGGAAAATCTGGAGTTTATTTTGCCAATACACTCATTGGGTTTCCATGAAGAGAACAGCATGTGATGCTGAATATATGTTTAGGCAAATATATTGTCAAAATATTGTTAAGTGTAAAAAAAATTTTTACCATAATACGAGGTACCTCATTTACTTATTTACTTTTTTTGACTTAGTATGAAGTTCACAAGTGCAGTGAAGCCTGTTCTTAGCTCAATGTGTAATACCACTAGCAGCAAATGTTTTGTTATATTTTCATTGTTTATAATGGCACGGCTGCCATCTTGTTTTGCAAGCATGTTTCACAGCTTGTTTTTAGTTGCACTTTGAATTCAGGTCAACTCCCTGACGCAATGCTTGACATAAAAAGCAAGGTTTTAAAATAATTTCTTTAATTTCTTTTTATGAAACAAAAAGGAGGAAAAAATCGATGAATCTGATTTGGTATGATAAAATCGGAGATTTATTTTTTAATCCATATCGCCCAGCCCTAAAACCATGTTATGTACATGCTCAAATCAAGGACAAATACACTCATTTAAAGAAAATTTTACTTATTTTTAGTTCAGTTTATGTTCTGTATATGTGAAGCTCATGTTTCCTTTGCGGCGTTCAGGCTTGATGTCACCAAACACAGAAGCTCCCTGTAACAGAGAAGTTACTCTCATCTGCACACACATCCAGCATTCAGACGCCGCGCTCGCATGCTGTCACATGTCATCCCGCTCTGTGGGACAGGAAGCCTCCAGACGAGCGGCGTTGCCTCCGGTGCCCCGTCCCTCCGCTTCGTGTGTCTGGGTGAATCACATTTGGAAGCTTGTCAGGAAGAGCGTAATTAAATTTAAAGGCCACAATGATCCAGCCGGGCAGTACGGCCGTTTGTTCCTCAGGTGACGCTGCTGATTTACATCCAGCAGAGGCTTTTAGCCACAGGTCGGGGGTCCCCTCTCCAACGCAAATAACACGGCTGTAGTCACCAGTATATCTATCTGGGCCTAAATAAAGTTTTAACCAGTCCCGAAACTGCATGTTTTTTTGTTTCTCCAACATTTCCGGTAATCCATTCTAAGCTGCAGACCTTTATTAGCCTTCCACGGTGCGCTAAGCGGAGAAATGAAACCACGCAAATCTGAGGAAGAAGTACCGCAGATTAGTGAAGAAAATCTGCACGGCTGAGCCTTAAAAGCAACGGATGGGACTCGGGCTAACTGATCCCTGGAGGTTTAAATCCTGCTTGACAGAGACCACGGCGATTATGAAGCCGCGTTACCATCAGACTGAGCGTAGATGACCGGAGGAATTAAATGTAAGCCGAGGGCAGCAAAGGATGCCAAGTTAGCAGATCCAGCAGAATACCGATGCAGGTGGAGATCTGAAATCAACATAAACCTGTTAAAGAACACGTAACTTCAACGCCTTCTGTGTTTCTAACACTTATTTATGGATTTCTAAACCAAAACTTTTAATGAAAATGGGGTTTCTTAGTCTGTTGTTATGATAGTTGTGGTTATTTAATACAATTACTTTAAGTGTTTCTTTATTGAAGAACTTCAGGTTTTCTCATATTTTCTTCCTTAAATGCAATAAGTTCTGGGTGTGAGTGAATAACCCTAATAAATAACTATGGTAATAAATGTACTTTCCACTAAGTACTATGTTATGTTATCTTTGGAGAGATGTCGCTCTCGTTCCCATCAGAAACAAACCCTTTTGGTTGTTTCCATTATTGCAAACAGGAACAGAACAAAACATGGCATAAAAAAAGCTGATTTTATGAAAAACAAGGAGAGAGAAAAATAGAGTAATAAATTTACAGCAGCGGGTTTAATGCCCTGGATTAAAGGAAGACGTGAAAGTGATGAAATTCTAATTTCAGTAAGGGTCGCGACTCTAGAATCTGGATTTACACTGCAGTTTTGACAATGAACGGAATCGTTGCATAAAATTAAACGTTTAGTTTGCCGTCGCGGGCCATACGCATATTCTCACAGCTTGGAGCAAAGCTGTGCTAAACGTGTCCAGAAACAAGACGCACACAGCAAAAACGGAACTAAAAATAAGTTACATTTTCTTGAAATAACTGTATTTGTCCTAGATTTGAGCAGGTAAATAAGATGATTTGCCAGTGGAATGAGTATTTTGACCCCTAAAATAAGATGATTAGATAAACTGCACTTGATATAAGATGACGGCGATGAATTGTTCCTATTATATGTGCACAAATCCCAGTGTAATAGTTGTCTCTAAAGCACAGCCTAAACCGTTCATCACGGTTCCCGCCACTGAAAGCAAAGCTGACGTTAGCGTCGGCTTTAATGTCCAACAATCAGAGAGGAAGGGGAACAGGGGGATTTGTAGAAGAAAAAGCTCCTGTAGGGTCTGATTCTGCTTTATGGAGGACGACAGAAAACAAAACAATTAAATTAGCTTTTTATTGCAGGCCGGCATTCCTGTTTATTACTGGAGGAAGCTAGCAGATTGCCCCAACATGCCCACAACACCTCAAAGGCTACTTTGGTCTTTCAGCAGGTAGTTGCTGAAAGATAAATTGAAGATTGCTTTAAATTGCACAATTTAGCCCTTTGTTGTTGTTGTTGTTGTTGTTGTTGTTGCTGCCTTCAAATCTTCCTGTCACATCTATACATGTGAGGCAGGTGCAACACCTAGCAGGATAAAGGGGTTTTCTGCAGGGTGAAGCGCAGCTTTTCATCTTTGTTTTCTGGATGTCTTTGAATTGCTGCACACCGCGGCGCCTTGCGTCCAACCCTGAAGACCCTGCCAGGATCTCGTGGCTCCGCTTTTACACCCGGCCACATCTGCAGACAACACTACCCTCCCTCTCTCTCTCTCTCCCTCTCTCTCCCTCCAGACAGCCAGCCAGTCAGTCAGTCTGGATGATTGTTTTTGGAAATCCTCCCTCGTGAATCCCAGCTTTCTTTGTGTCTCCTCTCTGAAGCCTGTCTTCCGGCCTTTTTTTTGTTTTTTTTCTTTCTCCACCCCCCAGCATGTCACTCAGTCTACTCCTTCCTCTGCCCGTCCTCGCTCTTTCAGAGAGCCCCACTCAGCTGCAGTCTCTTCTCCGCGCGCTCCTTAACCTCTTACCTTCCTTCCTCTCGGCGTTCCCTCCCCCCCCCGCCTTTCGCTCCGCAGATTAACACAAATCACAGGCAGCGCTAGGCGTCACATTTAATCTTTTAACTAGCCAGAAGATGACTTCAAACATGCCATTCTTGATGATTTTTAAGGATAGCATCCCTTATTCTGTTCACATTTGTGGTCCTTTTTCTTAGAGCTCAGAGGCGCATGGAGACCACGTGTTGGCCTGATCCTCCTTTGTGTCAGAGTTTCCTACAGTAGCTGACGTTACTGAAGTGCATTTTTCTCTCTCTGATCGTGTTTCTTGTGTGCTACAGCCTACTTTGACGCTTACATTAAGTCTGTTTGCTGACAGTAGGTCTATCTGTCACTTTCAGTCTCTATCTCACACACCCAGACTGTCTTGTGCAGGATTACACACACACACACACACTCACACACACACACACACTCTCCCAGCTCAGACTTATTTAGCTCATTTTATAATTCCTTAATCCTCGCGTTTAGGAAGTAGTGTGTGAGTTTTCACCGGAGGAACGGCCCGGTTAATCTGACACTTGAATGTGCACACTCGGCATCCTGTGCCTCCCGCTCTGCTGGTCCTGGATTTGGTGTTTGTATGGTGAGATAGCCGAATGGGTGGGGGGGTGGGGGTGGGGTGTAGTTGGGCAGGTGCAGAGACAGCTGGTGTGGGCATCTCCAACCGAGGGGGAGGACCGGAGCCACTGCGAGATTCCTGGAGGACAACATGAGTGTAGGGTAGCAATTGAGCTGAAAAGAGGAGGAAATGAGGGCTCGTACCAATGTGTGTGCATGTGAGGCTTTTTTTTGTTTGTTTTTGTGTTGTGCCACTCTGACAGAAACCACACTGAGCCAGTGTGTGTGGTTTAAAAGGATGGACAACAAGGAAGACTGATTATGACAATGACGACGCACAAAGACGGACTCACTTCTCTTACGCGGTGAAAGGCGATTTAACAAGAGCGTTGCTTGAATTCAGGCAGCATTTGAAAACTGGTTCAGATCTGATGTGGCTGACCGGGACAAATTTAGTGTCATTTGATAATTGTAATTCAAGGAAAACTAAAATGACACGTGGGGTTCCTCAGGGCTACGTTCTCGGACCACTTTAATCTGACATCACCGTAATCTGCCCGTCTCAGGTTATGAAGTACGGCAACACAGGGCTGCACAGTAAATGAAATGGTGATTGCAACGCCAGTGGATATAATATTACAATTACAAGTGAACTGCTTAAATGTAATATTTGACAGGAAATTATATTCCAAGTGTCGTGCTTTCAAGTTTAACAGACTCGACCAACTAAATGGACTCTAGCTTCGCTTAATGCCCACACTAGGTGTGTTATTTCAGTGACTGAGATGCTAAAACTCACGGACAGCGGTGAGTATGGGGATCTCTGAGTTATTAATAATTGGAATGATTTATCGCAATTTTCGCAGTTAAATATTTTCCTGAACTTGTCGCCACTACAACATCCCTTGCAAAGTCTACGCTGATGACATGCAGGTGAATATTTTTGTGTCACCTATTTACCAAATTCTACTACAGTCAAGTGTGTCCGTACTATGCATGAGCAGATGTGTCATAAATTCCCCCCGGTTATTGTAGCTGGTCACTGGTTATGGACCCAAAAATTCAGGATTAGCAGTCAACAGTCATAGATAGAACTTTTTTAATATAAATGCAACAATGGGCAGTTTTTCTTTGAGGTCTCACCTGCTGATTCACATTATTACATCATTTACATCAGTCATAGCACAATAGCAAAACACTTGGATGGGGTATTTGACACCAGTGATATAAATGGGGGATTTTTATGGCGTCTCCCTACTCCTGGAGCAGATTTTAGTGGCCAAGATACTAAAGTTTATGGCGAATCATGCAGAGATGTCAAGGATGGACAACTAGGAACATTTTTTATGGACTTAAACAAGGATTTTTCAGGTCTGATGCAATTGTTGGTGATATTTTCAATATTTTACTTGCCGATCACTGTCCAGAGCCATTATGGGAAAATAAGCTGATTGCTCTATCTCTACTTTTTTCTGTTGATCTGAAGGTTATTAATTACCTGCTTATCACTTAAGGCCGCGTGAACATCTGATGGCTTATCTTCCCCTAATGCCCTTTTTCTTCTTATTATTGTTATTGAGAACAAGTCTTTTTAAATTGTGATCAGTGAATTTCTCCTGTACAGATATTTATAGTTAATGTTTCTGTGTTTTTTTTTTATTCTGTAAACAAAGATTAGAAAAAGATCTGTTGAAGCGACACTTGGTAGCAAAACTGATTTAAAACAAAACCACCTTTAAATTGCCTAAATGCAGATTATATGGTTTAATAAAAGGCACTAAACTGTCTTTCAATGTGTATTCTTGTGTTAAAACAACACATGTTGGTTTTTGCGTCGCTGACATGGACCCGATTAATAAATACCTCTCTATAATTCATCTGTTGTTCCGATGCTCTGAAAAGAGCCTTATAACATTGCTTCTAGTACATATCTATATATATCTATATCTATATATCTACATAGTCAGATTCATGTGTTGTGTTCATTATGTTGTTGGTGCTGATGCTGTGCAGGTTTTTCTATTAATATTGTCAATTAATAGCAACCATGTAAAATTATGCCAAGACATAACTTAGCTCCATATTTTCCCAGGCTTACCTTTAATGTTTTGCACGTTTTAGGCGTGTTTATGCTTCCCTAAGGGGCGGTTGGACAAAGAGAGTAAAAAGTCTTATCCTACTTTTGAGCAAAAATGTCCATATTTTTTTAATGTATTGTTTTAGGTGCTGATATTTGTTTGAATACTCCTTCTTTTGAAAGCCTGGTACAGTCATCCTCTGTCTGCATGGGAAACATACACAAGCACTAATAATATTGTATCTATGCTGGTGGTTTTTCCATCTTTTAAACATTCAGAAAACTGGCCACATGGAGATCTCTTTGTGTCCTCTTTCTTTTTTTCTCCTCCAGTGGGCAATGGATGCTCGCTGCCCTCTAGTGTTTAGAAGTAGACATCAATCAGCAGTAGCATGAGATATAAGAGTTTAAGCAAGCGTTCGTTGCTCATTGCTGTCGCCGTTTCTTTCTCTCGCTGTAGGAGGAGGCCATCCCAGAGCTGGAGATCGATGTGGATGAACTGCTGGACATGCCCAGTGACGTTGAGCGAGCAGCCAGAGTCAAGGTGAGGAAAACGTGCATTTAAACACGTAGGGGAAAGAGAAAACCGGCGCTCCATTCATGTCATGTTTCACTGTGTTACAGGACTTGCTGGTTGACTGTTTTAAACCCACTGAGGTAAAGTAATTTGATTTTTTTTTTTCCCTCCGTGTACTTTTTAAAGGTACACATCTTGAGTCCTGTCCTTCTTGTCTCCCTGTAGGACTTCGTCTCAGAGCTGCTTGACAAGATCAGAGGAATGCAGAAGCTCTCTACGCCTCAGAAGAAATAATGGCATCCCTCCTTTTTCCCCCACATGTTCCCGTCCTCTCCGACCCTCACGTCTTGACTTCCTTCCACGCCCAACGTTTATCTTTTAATGTCTTCTGCTTCCATAGAAGGTCATTAAATGCATCGTTTCTGCTTAGAATTTGACCACCTGACTTCACCCCCGGCTGTCTTGGTCACTTTTCTTCATATTTTTTTTTTTTTTGGGTGTACTTTGGACCACTCGAACTTCTTTCATCCGTGGAAATAAATAATCTGCAAGCCAACTTGTCTGTCGTAATCCAGGCACTCTCCTTCCCTATTGTTTCGCCTCCTGCCGTTATTGGCTCTCTCCTTGCTAATCTCTCTCCTCTTCCTCCCACTTTCCCATCTGCCTGAGGAGGAACAGAGTCCCATAATTACTGTAAAAGCGGGGTGGGCTTGGAGTGGGAAGGAGAACACGTAAAATACCAGCCAACCGCCACAAGAAATGGAGTCAAAACCGAGGATGAAGAAGGATCCACCAGCGTGAATATGTGAATATTTTAACTTGTTTTTAGTTGTCCCAGACACCATTCAGAGATTTGTTTCCCATTACCGGTTCTGTTTGAGGGCATGGAGATCATCACTTTACTTTAACTTTTTATAGTAATCTTTTTAGGGAAATTCTGCCGCCTAAACACTGGCATTAGTGCAATGCTGCATTAAGACATTTTCAGAGTCTCTTAAAGGGCATATACCATCATTTTTGCAACTTCTCCTGTGTTCAGGATCATAGCTCACGATAATTACAATTATTTCAAGTCTAAAATTGAGAATTATGTATTTAAAAAATCAAATGGAAAGCAGCCGGAAGTGGCTGAAGAGTGATGGGGTTACTTCTGGACCGCTAAACTTGGTTATAAGACAATAACACAATGAATATCAAGGATAAGATCAGTGATGCCAAAGTCTAAAGGCTCAAATTTGGGTTCAAAAAGGGAGAATTTATATGGATGTTTTTTCACTGAGAGGGATGAAATCAAGAGAAATGGCTGTAGCTTGGAAATCTAACAAACCAGCAAACTAGTGGGATTTAAAAACTCTATCAGGAAGTCTTCCTGCAATTCACCCCAGTGGAGAATGGCAGCATGGGAGCAAAACTGTAACTCAAAACTTTTAACATTAAGGCAGGTTAAAGGTGCAGGTTACTGCAGACTAAAAAGTAAAAGTAATGCATTTTCCTACCCGATCCACATTATGCTTACAAACAAACGTCACCTGGGTCTGCCTGTTGACTCCCTGCTTGAGCCATTCTTCTTAGCCGTGGCATGAACTGTCATGTTCCTTTAGTTTTCGGTTGTTGTTTTGTCCGCTTTAATCCAAATTCCAGTTATTTGTTTTAAGCCTAGGACAAAAAATGTGAAAATCTCTCCTTCTTACCTGTGTTTGCAGGTAAGGAGCTAAAATGCTCACTGTGTCCTTTTTCTGTGTCGTCCATACATTGGACACATATTTCTTAAAAGGGTGCTTATTGTTAAGAAAAGTACCATGAGAGATTTCCAGACGCTACGGCATCCTCCATATATGGCAGTGCCTTCCTGTTTTAGTAGGTGTGACTCAATAAGGGTTGTTTTGTGTTCAGAGAAGCACATTTCAGAATTTGTTATCCACTTTGAAAATTAGTGGAAAGACTGAGATTGCGTTTGTATGCGTCATACGCTCGGGACGTCTAGGCTTTCTGGGTCGGAAATATGATGATATATGCCCTTTTTTTAAATAAAAACCTGCATTGTGTCATTTTTGGTGGAAGAAAATCTGAAGCTCTGACCACGAAGCGTCACTAAAATCTGACCTTAGTCCAGCGAAGAGGAAACTTTGATGCCTGAAAATAACGGTTGAACCTTTTAGGAAGTTTTTAGACCGTCAAATAAACGTTTGTTTGGTTTGAAGCTAAAGCAGAAGTGGATTTTTTTTTTTTTTTTTTTTTTTTTTTTAATTAGGCTGAATGTGAACTTTTCCTCAGTCTAGCCTGCACATACACATATATGTCTGTGTTGTTGTTAGTGTATGTTGCTACCTAATGTACAGCAACATCTGTCATAGTATGGAGTGTTTTTTGGGCCTGTATATTCTGCTGTTATGTAGGACAGATTTTCCTGAGGAGTTTTGTTTTTGTATAGGACTGGTTCCTGTTCTTATTTCTTGTCATACACACACACTGATAGTCATAAAGGGGAACCCTGTAAAAAGCTGCCTTTTTAAAGTCACCCCACCCCCAACCTGGCATCCCTTTCCTCTCATTTGCTGCACATTTTCTCTGAACAGAGCGCTCACTTCTCCAGGCTCCCTCCTCAGCCCGTCACGCCAGTAGACTCAACCAATGAGAAGCCCAGAAACCGGAGGGAGCGCTTGTATTTCATTTGTTTGAATCCGTTTAGCTCATTCTTCTCCTCACGCCGCACACCTGCCCCTGTGGCTGGTGTCGGCTTTATCTCCAGGCGCGGAGACAGAACCGACATACGTCCACAGCTGCAGGTGCGTGTCATCCACCTCCAAATTGCACCTGCCAGTCATCTCGAAGGATAAGCCATCTGTTTCTGATCAGATCAGAGGCCGACACCCGTCGGCCCACAGCAGCAGTAACATTTGTTGCGACCCGTCTGCACCTGCTGTTTCAGACCTTTTACCGTCTGCCTTTTTCTCAACTATTATCAAACTGCTGCTCTCTCATTTCACTCCTTCTTCCATTACATCCCCCCCTCCCTCTCCCTTAGTCCATTTTCCGTTTATATAAAAAAAAAACAGATGTTGCCTTAGGTATAATTTATGTTACACAAACCAAAAAAAAAAAAGGAAAAACAGGAGTACTTCAGTTTTTTTTGTTACTAAGCAGATCTACACTGCCTTCCTGCAGCGTTAGTACTCCTTGAAATGTTTCACATTTTATCACTTTATGCCTGCAAACTGTATTGTATTCGGATTTTATTGACCAGATCAGCACAAAGTATTGATTAGTTATGAACTGTAGGGAAATAGGGATTTTCCAGTGTATTTTTATTTATTTTTTTTGGAATAAAACGCGTAAAGTAGAGCTACTTTCTACTGCATTTACAGTCTTTTGTGGTATATCTCTACCAGCTTCGCACATGTGGAGAAAGATGTTTTTGCCAGTTGTTTACAAATTAGCACAAAGTCGCTCAGATTGGATGCAGCGTCTGTGAATCAGTATTCAAGCCCTCTCAGCTTGCCCAAAGCATGATGCTGTCACCACCGTGTTTCCCTGTAGAGTTCAGGCGGGTGTGTAGGGCTGGTTTTCTGCCGCTCACAGCATTTTGCACGTCATCCAAAAAAAAAAGTTCAGTTGGATTGAACGGAGCTGTTCAAAGCGTGGGATTTTATTTGTGAACGAACACCTTATTATTCAATACTTTGTGTTGGTCTGTCACATGAATTCCTAATACATCACGTGGCAGTTTGTGGTTGTGACATGAATAAATGTGAAGTTATGTGCGAGTGAATACTTTTTGCAAGACGCTCTGCTTTACGTGGAGAATCTCGGATCCTCTCTCGCTCCTTGTTTTGAACTGTTTTTTCTCTTTTTTCTTATTAGAAGTGCGTGTTTAATACTTAGTTCTTTATAAAGCGGTTCTGTTTAGGTAAAACAATGTTATTCACACCGACCCGCGTACGACTGGTCAGTTTTTATCGTGATCATCACACCTCTTGATGCCAAGCCTTGGAATAACACTTAGTTGAACAGAAGAAGAAAAAAAATCCATTCAGATGCGTTTTGTTTTTCTGGTGCGATTGCTTTTGCCTTTTATCTGTGGCGTTCCCAGACTGAGCTCTCTGCGGCTTTGTTCATTGGTCAGATAGTTTTAGGCAACTTCAATCAGTAGCTCAATTTGAGTGGATTTTTTTTTGTTTGTTTTAAATTCAGGTTTTGGATTATATATAAATATATATCTTCTTAGACTGTTATTGAAAAGTCTTTTTTTTTACTGTTTGGAAAAATTACAATAAAAAAAGTAAAAAAAAAGGTGTATACTGATTATCATTGAGGCTAAATACAAGCGCTAATCCATACAGAATGGAGTAATGGTGGTGGTGTTTTTTTTTTCTTTGTTTTTTTTTTTACAATGATTAGACAAATGTAGCAATATCAACAACAGGTTTTGTTTTTGCTCGGTTTTGTTACACTTTTATGCAACTTTAATAAAAACATTTGAAATTGATTTTTTTCCCTTGTCTTAATTCAATTCCTTACAGCATCGTTCGTTACAAGAGTGATTTATTAAATTAACTGTTGAATTTAAAGTGCTGTGAACAGGATTTCCTTTGTATTTGGCTTTTTTTCCCCACTTACACGTCTAGAATCATCAAGGAAATTTCATTTTTAGGCGAATAATTCACAGCACAGGGGGGGTGGTGACCTAGTGGTTAGAGCAGTGCACTTGCAGAAATTATTTCTAGGGGAAAGAAGCGATCTGATCCCTTTGTGAAAAGGTTATTATCTGGCCTTGTTATAAATGAAATGTGTTTCACGAGCCACGCCCAGACCTGATTAAGGTCACAAAGACATTTTTAAGACTTCTACACTCCACAGAACCACAGTGAGAGCTGTTGGCTACAGACGGAGAGTGGCCGGCCCAAAAACACCAAGACAACTCAACCAAGAACTTAAAAAAGATCCTGAAACAAATGTCTAAAACACTGCAGGTGGTTAGCTCAGAGTTCATGATTGAACAACAAGGAACCAGGCTGAATTAAAGTGGTATCTGTGGGAGAGTTTTATAACATGAAGGTCCAAAAGCACTTCTCAGTTTTGAAGATCCCCAAGAAAAATATTCAGACATCTTATTACATCTTGGATAAAACTCACAGCATTTCAGAAATAGAATATATAGAAAAGAAACGTGGTTGTGGTAGCAATGTGATGGTCTGGGCCTCGTTTCCTACTTCCAGGAAGTGATGGAACCATGAATTACTTCCATCTCTGAATGGCCAGAACAAAAACAAAATGAAAGTCTTGGGGGTGTTCACACCTAATTCCCACTGAGATATTGTGTTCTAGCTTTAAAGCGGCTCTTCATTCTTTGAAACCCCACACTTTGGCTGAATTAAAAGAGTAGACTGATGTTCTTACACCGTAATCTAAACAACGAACTGCCATCACAAACACCTAATAGAGAAGAGTAGCCTTCAAGAGTGGAACAGCCTTGGAAGCTGTTTTTGTTTGATTTTTTAGGTTGTATTTTATCCTCAATAAAAAAAAAAATATTCTGAATTCTACATTTTGCATTTACTCCAGGTTTACTGTCTAACATTACAATTTGTTTGATCTGAAATATTGTGAAAGAAAAACCAAGAAATGTTTCATAGCAAACAACGTGTCTTAGTGACAGGCAAAGAAAGGTAGCAGCTGTCTTTCAACCAGCTGAGCGGCAGTGAGCAGCAACAGGTGGCTCAGGGACAGCTATGCCTCGCATAGACTCCAGTGTCTCAATAAAAGGACTTTAAGCTGCAGGAACGGTTTGATGTAACATTTGTCGCAAGGATATAACAAACCTTTGACTTCAATAATGTGTTCTACATCTTCTTCATTCTTTTTGCTGTCAAAAAGTTCTGAGTCTGCTGATCTCGCCTCTTACTAAACGTACTTTGGTGCCACCTTGTGGTTAAACATAGTTTTGTAACAACGTTATCTATGCTGAGTGGGTACTGCAGTTGGGTAAAGGAGAAATACGTTATGTTTGCATTCAAGGCTCATTTTAGATACCTTGAAACCTAAATGTACTTTTTTTAACAGGTTCTAGAGAAATAAAACACATTTTTAACAGGTACTTAGTTTGGGCCTTACCTTTAACGAAATTTATAATTTAAAAATGCGTATTTCCTTGTAGGTCTGCTATATGGTTTCAGCTATAGATTTACATTTAGACAAACTGCAAACACAAACATCTGTGTATTTTGAAGTGACGTTTCATGTGTTTATAAATGTGAAGTGGAAAGAGATGTCTTCAAATTTTTTTTTTTTACAATTAAAAATCAGAAAAGTCTGTCCATCACTATTCAGCCTTTTTGAGTCAATACCCTTTTTTTTTTGCTGAATTACAAACTAAAAGGTTTTAGTGGACCCGTCTTTGCACATCTAGAGCCTGAAATGTTTGCCAATACTTTGCAAAAGAGCTCTCATACAGATGGGAGGAAGCATCTTTGAATACTTTTCCGGTCTTGCCACAGATTCTAAATTGGATCCAGGTCTGGACTTTGACTAGGCCATTCTAACACACGAACATCTTAAATTTTTGATCTTTTCCACGGTACGTTTACTACCCTCGTCCTGCTGGAAGCTGACCCTCCTCCTCAGTCTTGAATCTTTTGTGTCCTCCTCCAGGATCTCCTTGTACCAGGGGTCACAATCATGCCGCCTGCGGGCACAAGGTTCACTGCTGCACCTTATACTGTAATTTAATTTTACTGCAATTTACAAGCTGTATGCAACGAAATTTCGTTCTGTGCGCACTCTGTGCATACAAAATGACAAATAAAGTTGTCTAAGTCTAAGTCTAAGTCTAGTACCCCGCCTCTTGCCCATTGACAACTGGAGATAGACACCAGCACCCCTCGCGACCCCAATAGGGATAGGCGTGTTAGATAATGGATGGATGGATATTACGTACTATACGCCCAAGACATTTACACAACATTTAATACATATTTCACAATTTAATGCCATTGATCACCAAAATAATAATAATTATTAATAATAAAATGTCGCTACTCCAAATAGATCTATATCAAAGAATAAGCTAACAAGAACCCTACAACAGTATCTCCGTAATTAAATTAACATTAACTAGTAGTAGCTCTTTCGTTTCAAAAAGGTTAGGGACCCCTGCCCTCCAATTATCACAACCCATCTTCCAGTCAACTCCCTGCTGAAGAAAGGCGTCCCCACCACATGACACCTTTACCACCATGTTTGACAGTGAGCAGACCCGGCGGCATGGGCGGGCATTGGGGGGCCGTGCCCGCCCTGTGAGCCAGCTGTGCCCGCCCTGGACTGGAAGCTGTCTTTTGTTTTTATATATATACCTCGGAGTGGCCATCGTTCTATTAGTACTATCTTTGATGTGTCAATCATACAATTTAACCAATCAAATCAACGACTGAAGGCAACATGCTAGCCAATCACAGATGGAGTGGGGCGGGACACTGAGTTATAGCCTTCAGTCGCCGACGCGGTGTTCGAAGAACACCGCGTCGGAAAAAAACTGCATACGGCCTCCGAACAAAATATGCAATCAGACAACCACATAACACACACAATCTCTTTAACAATCGATATATCAACCGAAAAAAAATTATTTATAAATAGCTTCCCAACATGAGTTGTAAATCTACCTTAATATAAACTTAATTTCTCTCAGTATAGGTCAATTAAACATATCTCTTACATGCAGTCATGAAATATTTTTAAGTTGATAAGTAGAACTCAACCCCTCCTTGGCGTTTACACTGACCAAACACTTGATTACCCATTATTCTTTTCTTGTTTTATCATAACAATCAATATTATTCATTATAACTACTATTCAATGATGATGTCAGATCAACAGATTCGACTTATTTAAAAAAATAAATTGACCAGTATGAGTTGTAGGAGATGGCATTTTATTAAAATCTTTTGGTTTCCTGTCCGAAGTTGACAACTATTTTGATATATTTTGTTAGTAATTCTTTCTAAAAGCCCAACAAATGTTGTGAAAAGCTTCCCAATTTTTTTACAACCTGCCCATTAACTATTTTTGTTCCAGCTAATTGGAACAAAAATTAGGCTTTTGTGTTCAAATGCCTAATTGGTGTGAAGCCTGCCTAATTTGACAAAACTGACTACACTATTGCTATATATATATATATATATATATATATATATATATATATATATATATATATATATATATATATATATATATATATATAAGTAATAAATAAGTAATAAAAAACTTTTAAAAGTGTGCCCCCCTAAAAAAATGGAATGCCCCCCCTGATTTGTTTCTGCAGCCGGGTCTGCAGTGAGGATGGTGTGTTCAGGGTGCAGAGTTAGTTTTCTGTTTTCAGTTGTTTTTTTTTTTTTACACTAAAACTCTGTGAAACTGTACTTATATGAATTTTTTTGAACTAATATTGATATTGGCGATCACCAGATGCGATTGGCTTGCGAGCACTATTTTTAATTTTTGATTGGATGACAGCATTGCGGGATGGGCTCTCCCATTGGCCACGCTCACCGGAGACCTCGACGCTGATTGGCCGAGTTGACGGGGCTCGCTGAGTTCGGCAAAGTGTCGAAGAGAAGCGGAGCCAGACGAAGAGGAAGTACTTTTCACAATGGAAATAAACAAGTGAAGCGAACTTCAAACTTTCTGCGTCTCAGCGACTTTGACAAGGTGAGCGTGGGCTGTTTTCCCCATTTTGCCCTCAGATGCAGCGGGCGGCGATTTAATCTCAAACAGCATCGGCTGCCTGCTGCACACACGGAGAGGGGACGGTGTTTAATCCCGAGGCATCTCTAAAAAGAGATGCCCCGGTGTGTCTCTGCGCGGTTTAACGGCGCACACCGCCTGGCACCAAACCCCCGTAAATGCTTGTATTAAACACCAGCGGGGAAACATGTGTGCGACGTGCCGTGTTTCCCTCGCTGTGTGTGTGTGAGTGTGTCGTTTCAGCGTTAGCTAGTGTTGCACTTGACTCCACCGGCCGTTTACCGCTGCTTTTTGAAAGACAACGAGGAAATAGTTTCCACGTCCCCCCGCCGTGGCTTATTGGTAAAATGTACATCCACCACAACTCGAACCGAGCTAAACGCAACTCTTTATTCGGCTCTAGGTGTTGTCGCTCTCTGTCGTTTTCTCGTTTTCTTTTTCACTCAATGACATCACGGAAGCTGCCGACGGTCAAGCTAGCTGGCTTCCAAGGATGCGGACTTCCGGTTGGTAACCAAAGTAAAACGCTCTTGGCAACGGCTACCCACGTTTTGGAGGAAATTTAGGACAGTTATTTATACATTATTGTGTCGTCATAGAGTTTGAAGTGGATGCTAAAAAGTTTTTTTCTTATTTTGGAAATTCTGGAATAAGTTTTAAATAAGATTTTGAAAATATAATATTAACTTCCGGATAAAGGCAGCGTTGTAGCAAACTTCACACTGACGTTAAAAACAGTAAGGTGCCTCAGTATTCATTCCCAGTTCTTATATATATATATATATGAATGAGAGAGAGAGAGAGAGAGAGAGAGAGAGAGCTATATACTCTCTCTCTCTCTCTCTCTCTCTATATATATATATATATATATATATATATATATATATATATATATATATATATATATATATATATATATATATATATATATATATATATTAGTCTATAGTCCACCTTTGGACTTCCATACGCTGCAGTCCAAGTTGACTCCTAACCAGTATCTCAGGGACAACCAGGGAGAAAAGATAAATGAAAATAAAAGTTTTTTTCTAGCGTAAATATTAGGCCTAAGCCTCTCCACTATTTGCTGATTTATTTGCCCGTACGATTATCCTCATCTCCCCAGAAATTCAAATATTCAGCTTTACCTTCTGCTTCCAGCCCATCATGCCTGCCCAGCCCGCTGATAGGGAGCCGGAGGAGGAGATGGAGGCAGACGGAGAGTCGCAGCTCCCCGAAGCCAACGGAGAGGTGGAGGAACCAAAGGACGACGAGAGAACGGGGGGCGGGGGAGGAGAGGAGACGATGGAGGAGAGCCTGGAGGAGAGGGACAGTGACATGGAGGAGAGTGAGGAGGTAGAGGAAGAAGAGGAGGAGGAAGAGGAGAGTTCAGGTAGGCAACCCTGGGGTCAAAGTGTTGGTGTGAAACCTTCGAGAGAGCTGAAATGTGTCCTGTGTCATGTGTCCCTTTTGAAGAGATGGACGATGAGGACTGCGAACGGAGAAGAGGGGAGTGTCTAGACGAGATGATGGATCTGGAGAAACAATTTCAGGAGCTCAAAGAGAAGTAATTTGAACAAGCTCGTTGCGTTCGACGTGTCCGAGCCGCACGCCTCTGCTCGCTAGGTGACGTGTGGGTGGCCCGCCGAGGTCAGGAAAAGTCTTATCGGTGCATCTCCTAATTTGGAGGCTTCATGGCTTAATTGTAAAGCTCTAAACACATGCACTGCAAAAACGGAGCTGAAAATAAGTAAAATGTTCTTGACATTTGTGTATTTGTCCTTGATTTGAGCAGGTAAATAAGATGATCTGCCAATGGAATGAGTATTTCCACCCCTAAAATAAGATAATTAGATATACAGCACTTGAAATAAGATGGTAGAGATGAGTCGTTCCTTACATCAAGGACAAATATGCTCGTTTCAAGAAAAAAAATTACTTGTTTTTAGTTCCCTTTTTGCAGTGTAGGACGTCCTAAACATCAAAATCTGCTCAACTCGTCCCACACTGCAAAAAGGGAACTAAAAGTAAGTCAAATTTACTTGAAATTGGTGTATTTGTCCTTGATTTGAGGAGGTAAATAAGATTAACTGCCAATGGAATAAGATGTTTTCACTTGAAATAAGAACAATTCATCTCCATCATATTATTTCAAGTGCAGTATATCTAATTATCTTATTTTATGGATCAAAATACTCATTCCATTGGCAGATGATCTTATTTACCTGCTCAAATCAAGTACAAATGCATTTATTTCAAGAAAATTGTACTTACTATTAGATCCGTTTTTGCAGTGCAGTGTCACGTTCCGCTGCGATCCAGACATGATCCACTTTCAGTTTTCGGCCAGATGTCCTGGTGCTTCTCAGAGTTCATGATGCCACACACTTTAACCTTTCCAAGAGAAAGACAGGCCCACAGCATCACGCAATGAGCAGAGGAGGCTGATTTCATCGTCGTGTGCCCGCAGGTTGTTTCGGGAGCGGCTGAACCAGGTAAAGGTGAAGCTGGACGAGGTGCTGACGGGCAAGGCAGGAGAATACAGAGAGCCGCTGGCTGCGCTGCAGAACAGCATGCAGATACGAACACAAGTGGCCGGTAGGAAAGAAAAATAAAGCCCTCCTCCCTTTTTGTTTTGCTATTTGTATTAAAGGTGCAGTCATCAACAGGATCAATTACCGTGTTTTTCGGACTATAACTCACACTTTTGTCATAGTTTATCCAAGCCTGTGACTTATAGTCAGGTGCGACTTAAATGGTAAATCATACTGATCAACATGAACCAATTAGTAAAAACAGTACCGTCTATAACCACTAGAGGGCGCTCTAGGCTCCCGTACCACTTAAAAAAATATTGAAACGCTAAGTTATAGACAACAAAGAACATGTTTGTATGTTTCGCTGTTTCAGTCTGCAGTCACGCAGCGAAGCGTTGCATGGTGCAGCTCGTAGAAATTGTTACTGCGCTGTCCGTGAAGCTAACAACAGCTAGCGCTAGCTTACAGCTCTGTGGTCCGGGCGGTTTCCATCTTCTCTGATCCACGTGAGCTTTATGTTGCTCTGAAACATCCGTGTTGTACTGTTAGCTTAGCGCGTAGCACCGTTACGCTCACGGTCTAATTTCAGCGTAATTTTAACAACTTTACTCTGACGAGAACTTTCAAGGTTGGAGTTGGTGGCTTGTTGTGCTAATTTACATCAGTCATCCTCCCAGGTATGTTTCATATTATTCAGCCGGTCGTGGATGCAGCTGTGTGATTGAATTAGTTGCCTTACCAGATTAAATGTCGGTTTTTAGCCTTGGATTGTGTGAAAAATGTCTAAATAAATGCAATGTTTTTTTTTCTTCTTTATGACGCATTTTTTGACTGATGCGGCTTATATTCCCGAGCGATTTATAGTCCGAAAAATACGGTAGTCGATGTTTTCAGCTTTGATTTTTCTAGATAAATTGCATTTGATCAAATCCAGACAGTCTTTTCTGACTTCTCACACGCACCTAGTCCTTAGCAGGGCTTGTTTATGTGGAGAGGCAGAAAACACCCAATTTAAAACGTGGAATTTAAAACAAACCAAGGTCCAGCCAGGGTTTAGCACTCGCCCTGGCTGCATGGGAGCGACGGCTCCGTCTCTTGACGCGTCTGCCTCTGGCTCTCTCTCTGCAGGAGTGTACCGGGACCTGTGTCTGCAGGTGATCAAACACAAGCACGAGTGTGAACTTCAAGGGGCGAGGCAACACCTGGAGGTGATCCACTCTCGCGTCACGCATCACATCCAGCACGCACTGGCTTAACTCTAAGAGCTGCAGATGTTTTTAGGAACCTGTTGGTCCTTTTAAATGTCTTCCTAATACAACCTATAAATGCAATGCCAATGCATGTACGTTTAATCTCTTTATAGCTCTTATTTCTATATTTATAGTTGTTGTAACTTTATTTTAGATTCTAGCATTTATTTTTGTTTGCAATATTTGCCCAATTTGTTTAATAATTGTCTACTTTAAAAAAATCCTCCTAGATGTGCACAATGACCTCATGCCTGTACTGACAGTGAAAGCTACGCCTCTTTTTTTTGTCGTCAGAACAACCGAAATATCCCAAGAAATCTCCTATTTATGTATCAGAAAGAGTTTCTAGAACATTTTTCAGAATAAACGGGTAGAATTAAGGTATTTAGTTTTAATTTCTCACCATTTTAAATCTGAAAAGGCCCCCTTTTTAATCTGACACCCCTTCATAAAACCCAGTGCTACCTTTCAAAGTCCAGCTGTGTATGATTTAACTCCAGCTTAAATGCAGAGGTTCTGGTAAAGGCCTCAGAGGTTTTTTTAGTGAACATCAGAGAGCAAACGGCGTCATGAAGTCCCAGGAATATAGCAGACATGTCAGGAAGGGGCTCTTATGAACTGAAAAGGTTAGTCAAAGAGCCTCATTAACTCTGGAGGAGCTGCTCAGATCCATAACTCATGTGGTAAACTCTGCTGACGGGGAGCAGGGGAGTCAAACTCTTCTATATTAGGCCACTTTGGCACCATGAAGTCATGAAAAGGGCCGGTTGCACCTGTATATTATTATACTTATAGATTATACTTTTGATTTCATAGTTTCATTCCAGTTTACATAAAAATGTAACATAAAATTAGCCCCCTTAGGTCCATCTGAGCGGGGTGGTGTAGTTGGTTCGCTCCGTCTGAGCGGTCTCTGTGTGGACGCTGACCAGGTGGACCATAAAGACAGCAGCGTCCCTGAGAGACGGACTGGTCTGAAGGTTTATGGTCTGTGTGCCGCAGAGCGAGCGCTCCTTGCTGTTTGATGCCATGAAGGCAGAGCTACTGGAGAAGATCCGCAGACTAGAGGAGGACAGGCAGAACATAGACCTCACCTCAGGTAAGATGTTACTATTAGAAACAAGAACCTTTTTAGAGACGTTAGTATGTATTTTAGTCATTATGTATTTTAGTTATATTATTTAGTTAGTATGTATTTTAGTTATTTAGTTATGTATTTTAGTCATTATGTATTTTGTTATTACATTAGTTATTTAGTTAGTATGTATTTTAGTTATTATGTATTTTAGTCATTATGTATTTTAGTTATTATATTAGTTATTTAGTTAGTATGTATTTTGATTATTTAGTTATTATGTATTTTTGTTATTATTTTAGTTATTACATATTTTACAGGTGTGGAAAAGAAATGAGAAGTTGGGAAGGATATTTCCAAACTTGTGTCCTTCCTTTCTCCTTGCCTCGTTTCCTTTCCTTTGTCCATCCTCTCTTTCCTCTTTGTGTCCTTTTTTCCTTGCTCCCTGCCTCATGTTCTTCCTTCCTTCCTTCCTTAGTTCCTTCCTTCCTTCCTTCCTTGTGTCCTTATCCGTTTTGCCTGTTCTTGCTTCCTTCCATTTTACTATGTCCATCCTTTATTCCTTCCTTATGTCCTTTCTTATTTTCTTTTATTTGCCCTTGTTTAATTTCCTGTGTCCTTCTCTTGTTCTTTGTATTCTTCCTTATTCTTTCTTTCCCTCCTTGGTGTCCTTCATTCTTTCCTTCTTTGTATCCTTCCTTCTTTCCTTCACTGTGTTCTTCCCTGTCTTTCTTTCCTCCTTTCATTCCTTGTGTTCTTCCTTTGTTCTTTGTATCCTTCCTTAGTCTTTCTTTCCCTCCTTCTTTCTGTCCTTCCTTCTTTCCTTCATTGAGTCCTTCTTTCTTCCCTCTTTCTTTCCTCATTTCATTCCTTGTTTCTTGCCTTATTGAATTTCTTGTGTCCTTCCTTTGTTTCTTTGCATCCTTCCTTAATGCATCTCTGTGTCCTTCCTGCTTTTATTTCCTTTTTTTGGTTTCCTACCTTTTACCTAATCCTTCCTTATGTTCTCCTTTCTTCCATTCCTTGTGTCCTTACTTCCTTCCTTTCTTACCTTGAGGCATTCCTCCTTTGTTCCTTGATTCCTTCTTTTTATTTTTGGCTGGTTCTCTATTTAAAGTCTGGAAAATGTTTCTTTGAAAGACGAAATGAGCAGGAACCCTGCTTCTAACTTTGGTGGCTCTTTCCAGTCCAGTTTGAAGTCTGTTCCCTCCCTAACCCTGCTTTCAATGCTTTCGGTGCTTTAGAAAAGGTTTTCTTACTCTGCAGCTTCTCTTTGTTGCAGAGTGGAGTGATGAGCTGATAGGCAAAAAGTGTAAAAAGAAGAATCTGCTCGGTCGCTCAGAGAGAAAGAAGAAAGTTGCTCTAGTTTCAGGTGAGAAAAGCAAACGTAACCAGCATCCCGCCAACAGGCGAGCGATAAACTAATGTGTCACGGGGAGTTAAAAAGCGCTTTGTTCTTGTTGCAGGGCCGTTTATCGTCTACATGTTGAGAGACATCGACATCCTGGAAGACTGGACTGCCATCAAGAAGGTTAGAAATCTACTTTCTCAGCTGATGAGCTATAAAGTTTTCTATCGTGTCTTTATGATTTACTCCTTTGGGCTTTTTTGGTCGCTCAAAATCCCAAAAAGAACTACAATTAAATTTTATTTATATAGCGCCAATTCATGAAACATGTCATCTCAAGGCACTTTACAAAGTCAAAATTCAATCAGATTATAGAGGTTGGGTCAAAAAGTTTCGTATGTAAGGGAACCCAGCAGATTGCATTGAGTCTTAACAAGCAGCATTCACTCCTGAAAGAGCGTAGAGCTACAGGGAGAGTCGTCTGCATTGTTGATGGCTTTGCAGCAATCCCTCATACTGAGCAAGCATGAAGTGACAGTGGAGAGAAACACTCCCCTTTAACAGGAAGGAAAAACCTCCAGCATAACCAGGCTCAGTGTGAACGGTCATCTGCCTCGACCGACTGGGGGTTAGAGAAGACAGAGCAGAGACACAGTTAGAGGCGATCTGAATCCTTCTGCTGGCCGTTGTAAATATAAACGGGGATTTTTATGCCGACACAATCAAACCCGAGTTCCAACCACGAAGCTGTCGACATCTTTTCGTGTTACTTTAGGGAGGAGCGGCATTAGAAAGTCTTGTGATGCCGCTAACTATGGGAAATAATCTGATGGTGATATCAGTAGCTGCGTTTCCATTGCAAATGTGCGCAAAACATTGTCGATATTCTGCTAATTTTGATAAAAACACATTTTCACAATTGCGATTAAAAAAGCAAATGCGATTAAAATCATACGTTGATACGTTTATTCACGCGAGCGTCTCGTCCATGAGGGAGAAGTATTTGAAACAAATTCTATCTTTTCCACCGACGTCACTTTTGCCGAGCTCTCTCTTCTCTGCCAGGTATTTCTGTCTGAGTTTTACATTTTTTCAACGTAAGGCTTGCCACGGATTGTGTAACCCGGCTTCCTTCATGGCCGCTTCAGATCTTGGTAAATGTTCGCATTTCTTTGTTGTTCTGGATCTAGTAAGTTTTCAACACCCTTGTCACGAACTAAATGTAAAAAACGTGCGGTCGTGAATCCAAACATGCCGCGTCATCATCCTGCTAAGACTTCCTGTTGTCTTCTTCGTCTATTTCACCAGTAGTAATGTGCGGTTGTTGGTCACGTGACGCGTGTGATGCAAAAAAAAATATTTCTAATGCAGTTTTGCGAAATATACCAATTTTGATATGGCTAAAAAAATCCCCTCAGCCTGGTGCAAAAACCTTTTATCGAAAAATAGGAATGTTTTTCTAAATTGCCGCGTTTCCATTAAACAAATTTATTTCCGTAATTACAATTTGCACAATCTGTTGGTCAATGGAAACGCGACTAATGTGCCTTTTTTTTTTTCTGCTTTCCTCTTTTTCACATCTGGGCCTCCATCACTCTGGCACCTTTAGCATCTTGATCAATGTAATTTCTACCCAGTGTGAGCATCTGCAGCAGTGAAAGTAGTTGGCTAAACACAAGCACCTAAAATGCAAGTTGGTAACACTTGGAATATATCGGAATATACCAAACCCAACGATTATTGTACTCCAAACAGTCATTTTCAACAATATTGCGATGCTGATATGTTCAAGATATATTGTGCATCCCTACGTTAGGCCATGAATTATTGAACATTGACGACATCCAAAAGCTGTTTTATGAAGAAGATTTAGACCTTATTGCTTTTTAAACAAATACCTACTACCTACTAAGTATTTATTAATGGTTTGGGTATTTGCCCGCTCATCTGCTCTGCACATGTGGAGACAGAGGAGAATTATAAAAACTGTTCCTTTGTCTTGCAGGCAAAAGCAGCGCTCTCCCCACTAAAAAAGAAAGTTGAGAGTAAGTTTACTTCAGCTGCATGAAAACAGTCCACAGCCGTCCCTCTGCCAGCGTTTTCCTTCTGACTCTTGTCCGCGATGTCTTCCAGAGCGGTGATGACATGAGGACGCGAGCTGCAGAGACACCAAACCTAACCGAGGCGCTCGCCTTCCCAGTTTCCTCCTCCGCCACACTGGACTGAAACACAGCAGCTCCCACCGCTCCGCTGTTAAGGCCTTTGACCCGCACCTGCTGCAACCCCCCCCCCCCCACGACTGCTTGTTTGTTATGTTGCTATTTAAAATACCTTCTTAATGAAAAGACAACCATGTATTTATAGAATGATTTATAATGCTGATTAAAAGTTTAATCTTTCGTGAAACGGGCCTTTTGCTGTTTTTTTTTGTGAGAAGAAAACAAACTCATCACTAAAAGAAAAGAAAAGAGAAAGACAATGTGGGAAAGCTAAAGCGTGACAGTAATGGCACACGACATTTAAGAGTCTGCCTGGCATTTTAATGCCACAGGACGATACGCTTCCTGAGGCACACTACGCTCCTTTTTTTCCTCACATCTGATTATGCAGCATTAGGCATTTTGATCTCCATCTAAGCTAGTCTTCCCTAGATTTCCACTGCATGAACAACTCTGAGACTCCACAAAATAAAGTTTGTAAAACTGCAATCTTCTCTAAATCATAAAACTACCACTTTTAAAGTGTAATTGTTTGAGGTTGAACTGTCTAATTGAATTCAATATCACCATTAATACATATATTTTTAAATAACCTCTCAAAATTGGTATTTTTTTCCAGTCTATTTCTACCATGCCCCCCTGCAATTACACCAAGTCCCACTAGGGGGTGGGACCCCCCACTTTGGGAACCACTGCACTACACTAAGCAGACTCTCTGTCTACATGGAGGAAGATTCACTCACCTGCACATGCTGGGTGCTTGAACTGTCTCCACTTAATGCCAGTGCAACCTATGTTCTAATTATTTCACATAATCATTGTTTGACCACTTTTATAGATGATTTAACTTTCTATGCAAGATGATCAGGAGATCATTTACTGTGGAAATAAAATAAATTACATGTGTGTAACTTACTATGTTCTATTGCTCTACAACTGAATTCCACACAATTCGTCCTAATATACATGGACTATTCCTTACAAAATTGGGTTTGTATCGTGAGCAACAAAACTTCATAGAAGTGACAGTTTGGCATTTACAGCAATGTAAAATGTTTTTGTTTTTTTAGATACGTTGCTTAGATTGAAGTTGTAGAAAAACTAAAAATCATTCTCAGTCACTGAGATGTCTCGTACTCTGCCGGTCTTTCGTTGCTGTATCTTAATGTGTTCACATATTAATGCGTTTAATACCAGAGCATAGAGTTTTCCCTACATCTTAATAAGAGGAAAACTTTCTTCTTTAAAACAATGGAGTCTCTCCTACTAGCGTGGTGCTGGCCAGCGTTTAGGGTTGTGTCAGGATGTCCTCAAACACCCAATGGCCACAGCATTAAGCCACCATGACCTCTGTAGCAACAGCCTGGCCTTATTTAAAACTAAAATTAGGTTCAGGTAATGTTGTCTAACGGACCTACACAGCATCCTTGTCTAGTCTGGAGAATCTGTATCATTTATAATGTTTTCCTGTTACACATATTTATGTATTTTAGCGAAGCGGGGTAAATCTTACATTATGTTAATTTATTCAAATCTCTTTTACTACATGTAATGATTATCTGATCGTCGGGCTGAACATTTTAAGCTCTAAAAGTGAAGTTACAAAGCCATTGCTATGTATTTATTTATTATTTTGCCTAAAGTTGAACAGCAGCTTGACTTTTCTGGATAAATCATTATGAGTCAGAAATAAAGTCTGGCAATGCTGCTGTTTTCTGACCCCTTGAGGCAAAATTACTGGTCATAAAAACATGATTAAATATTGCATACATTTTTTTTTTTTTACCATCAATTCATTACATCAAACCAAATCAGACAAAACATATACATTAAATCTTTTATTGTTATATATCTTTTACACCTTTTAACAGGAGAACCCCGATTGTTTTGATAGGAAAAGCTAAAAATACAGTATATTTCTGTGATTTAGATGCATTCTTAATTTTCAAGCAGTGAAACATTACCTAAAATACATTTTTCTAATGAAAACAGGAAAAAAAATGTATACATAATATTTTCTGCTACTTCAACAACAAAAACATCTGCAATATAGGTTATTTATTTACAGTTTTATGTGTTTATGCGCTATAAGTCCCGATTGTTCTTGTGGTGAAAACACAAAACATGCAATATCTCCCAAAAGTAAGTTAAAAATATAGATAACTAAGATAAATTTTAATACATTACTGTTTTTAGAGCAGAGAAAGTTTGTTTTCTCTTAGTTTGCAAACCACTAACTTCCATATTTTAATTATTTATTTTTATTTAGTAAAACACGTAAAACTTTACTCAAATAGTAAATCTTGGCCAAGTTTCATACAACCAGCCTATAAAATGACAAATATACTGGATTATGATTAAAAGAAGGTTTGTAAAATGCATAAAGCTTTTGGATAACAAGGAGCCTTGAGGGCAACAAAAAAGCAAAAACAAAATAAAAAAAGCTTTTTACAGCACCTTATTGGTCACCATTTTTAACCAAAATTGCTGAAATAAACACATTTTTGAATATTCAGATTATCTTGATAACTTTTAGAGACTATTAGAGGGAGTATATTCTGCTCTTATGGACGCTGATCTTCAGGTTATTTTTCAGATGCGACTTTTTCAGTTACAAATAAATGTTAAGAGGAAAAGAACCAGGAGTGCTTTTTCAGTCCAGACAGGAACAACAGGATTTAACTCGCTGCTCGGACTCGTAAAGATTAAATAAGTTGGGACACGATTGGGTTTGGATGAAGTTTGACACGCAGAAAGAGAAAGAAGAGATTTGTGAAGATAGTTTAGATCTCTGCACACCTTACAAAGCATCAATAGTTGGAAAAATAACCAGAAAACAGCGATAATAGAGATAAATATCTTAATTTAATGGTTAATCAAGCCTCTGCATGACAAGGAAGAGCAAATAGTTAATGGAGATGCGTGGATTGCTAAAAATAACGACCACCCTTTCAAAGGACCATTTAAACCATCAGACTGTCCCTCTTTAGACCTCCAGACATCAGCCCCCCCTTTAGACCTCCAGACATCAGCCCCCCCTCCCCTCTCCTCCTTGACCTCCTCACAGCTGCTTGCTGAGTTTACGCGCCTGCCTCTCCCTGGCCTCGAAGGCCGCCTTGGTGTCCAGGAGCTCCTCCAGCTGCCGGCGGATGCGGGCCATGTCCAGCTGGGTGGCCTCGCATTGCTCCCTCAGGGCGGCCGACTCCACCCTCAGCTGCGTGGCGGCCAATGAGAGCTGCTCGCCGCGCTCCCTGCACTGCTGCTGCATCCTCTTGGCGTCGCCCAGGAGGGACTCCACGCTCACCACCACCGAGTCGCACTGGCTGCCGGACACTTCCTGGAGAGAGGATAGAAAACCCAACATTTGATCTGTGGCGAGTGAAGTAGATTAGAGATTTATCCTGGCTTATCTCACTGCTCCATGTTTGCCTTCTTCTCTTGGTTCATCTGCCTGTATTTCCAACCGGCCTTTTATAGAATTAAACAGATGGCGTCTCACCATTTGTTCCAGGGTCAGGTTGATCTCCAGCCTTGTCTTCTTCTGAGACTCGACGTCTTGGTCCGTATCGCCGTCCTCCAGCGTCTGAGTCCCCAGGCCGTCCCTGCTTCACAGATTTACTACCTGCTCATGTAAAAAGAAAAAAAGAAAAAGTGCAGACACAGACTCCAGGAATTGTTTTTTTTTAAAGGTGAAAGCTGCTGCTGCAGGTCCTTCAGCGTCCGTCTCTGTCGTTTGTGGCTCTCCTGAGCGAGCGTCACCTTCCGCCTCGGGCTCAAAGTGAGGTCAGGTAATCCTCAGAGATAAGACCATTAGGGAAAGAGTGAAGGAGACACGTGTAAGCTCTCATCCTGGTCTATTTCCATCTGCTTGGTCACTATTCTGTAGTCCACTAATCAATCAATGCCTTAAAGGAAACATCTCAGCAGCTGCCTCAAACAAAATGTGAGGGTAATTTAATTAGGTGTGTTCACATAAAGCAAATATTTGTGCAAACCAACATTTACGCTTCAAAAAGTGGAATAAAAGTAAACGTTTTGTTCAAATAGGTGTGTTTGCCCTTGATTTGAACAAGTAAGGCAATTTGCTAATGCAACCCTCCCCCCATTTAAAATTAGAAAAAGCAACTCATCTTATTTCAAGTGCATAATATATCTTACTTTAGGGGCCAAAATACTAATTCTGATGACAGATAATCTCACTTACCTGCTCAAATTAAGGGCAAATTATTTCTAGCCATTTGCACTTATTTTTAGGTCACTTTTTGCTGTGTATATATACACTTTAGAAAAACTTTTCACAGAGGTGAAGCAGACTAAACATTCCTGTTTTATGTCAGTCAAGAAATGGTAGAGAATGTATATTTTTAATATGGGGCTTTTTATGATTTTCTCCTAAGATAAAATGTATTTTGCCCTTTAAATCATGAGTTGGGTCCACTCATCACACCATATTTTGCTGTAATTTAGGTCTATTGCTCCAAAGGGAAAGAAAGAGAAATAATTAAAGTCACTTTCTAACGAGTGGGATCATCACAAAGGTAAATATGGTAATACATTTAAATGCAGTGCAGCACGTATTTCTACCTGCGTGGAAAATTGGAGATGCATTTCAGGAAAACCAAAATATTTATATTAAAGAAACAAGAAACTGCTTTTCAGTAGAAACGACTTAATTTAATATTGGCCAGCAGAGGGAGACATTTACCAACATTTTTCTTTAACAAGCGCTTATCAATTTGTTTTTAATACAGATTTAACAAAAACAAAACAAAAATCAGGGCAAATAATTCACACTTTAAGCTTATATTAAGGGCTTATATTAACATTTAATAGTAGTTATAAGTAAATAAAAAGCACCTCTGAATAACGTGACGACATGAGATGTGGATAAAGTTGGAGAGGGTCAGGATCAAAGTTGATCTTAAGTCGATTTCAGTGTTACTGAAACATTACAGGATATTACAATATTAAAGTTACCAATTTGAAAAACAAGTTGCTGCAATAAGTGCTTCCCAGTTTTTGGGTAAATAAAGATTTACTGGAAAAGTTTCTGATTCAACAAGTTAACAAAAAAAAAAAAGGCTCAATAAAAAAACTAAACAAAAAACAATGCTTCAATCTTTGGATAACCGTGATAAGTATCACATAAATACATTGTAGATTACAGAATGGCCTGAAGGGGACATTGTATATATAAAAAAAAAAAAGAATCCTCTCCAGTTCTCCCACCCCTCACTGCGGCCGGTTGAAGAACGGCTCCGTCTCCGCAGCGGTGGCCCCCGGCTCGCCGAAGAGGGCTCCGGTCGGCGTGGGAACCAGAATGGCCCCCGGCCGCCGGCACCTCTGGATGATCACCAGCACCCCGATGATGAGCCAGAAGAAGAAGTTGACCCAGACCGCCGTCTGAGGAGGAAACCGACAACAGGAGTCTAACTTTGAATTCAAATGCAGTTTTGAAAACGGCTGCATATTCGGTTGAACCTTTTCTGACAACATGAAGGGATCTGCTTTTTTCCCCCCCCACCCACCCCACTGATCAGTACAAATCAAGCGTTTCAATCACACCTTAAAATCTGACTGTGGTGAGTTACAAACCTCTGATTTGTGAAGATTGGTGTAGATCCTGTCTCCTTGAAACGGACTGACCCATTTTTGGGTTTGGGCCTGATCACATCTTACAGACAAAAGAAAGAAACTGTTACAAAGCAAATCAGTTCATTTGTAACCGTGTTTTATGCTCAACTAAAGATGGCCAGGCTTTTAAAAAAAAAAAAAATCATTAAATATTACATTTATCTGCATCATTTCCCATGTTTTAAAGGAGACCTATTATGCTTCATTTTAAATAAGTTAGAATAGGTCTATGGGCTATACAAAACATGTTAATTAAATTTTTTGCACATAATCATTCTCAGATAATGAGATTTCACCTCCTCAGTTCCACCTATTTTAAACTCGTTTCAGAATGAGCCGTCTTTAGGACCGTCACTTTTATACAAAAAAGCTGTAGCTGGCTTCCCCCCCTCCAACGTTTATTCTTGCACTTTATACACGTTGAAAATGGCAGCCAACAGGTGCACAACTGTACAACCATATATCTTTGACCCTGAGTTTGACGCAAAAGTAGACGTAGAGCCTCCTGCACAACTAGCATTTCTGAATGGTTTCTAAATGGACACCGGGCTATTAGTAGCCTATTGTTAGCGTTAGCTTGTGCTAAATGACAAAACTGGCCAAAGCCTGACAGGGGTAATGTGTGTGTGTGGTGGGGGGGGGGTTGGACGGCTCAGACCAACAGTCATCGGGTTGTCCGTGTCCATCATCAAGCTAATAACAGCTAGCGTTAGCTCATGTCGTCCAGGAGGTTTACTGCTTCACTGTTGCAGATACAGGAGCTTTACAGACCTCTCCATGTTGCTCTCAAACATCCTAATCCTAATGTTAGCTTAGCATGTAGCACCGCTTGTGATGTAAAGCAAAACCCATGTCCGATTACTGTCTGGCTTGTAGAACTAAAATTAATTTAATAGAACCCGTCTGTCAACACTAAGCAGGCTAAGGTATATAAATATACGTCAGGATCAGATGAGAAACAGTCACCGACTAGCTGTGTGAAAACGTCACAAAGTCACTAAAAACAACATCTAAAGCACTACAGGCCTCGATTGTCTCAGAGTTCAAGATTCAACAATAAGAAAGAGAAAAAGTCCCCGTCTCACATTTACCAAACATCTAACTGATCCCCAAAATTTGTGGGAGAATACTCTGTGGACCAACGAGACAAAACTGGACTTTCTACTGCATCAGGAGTAAAATTTAGTGTTTAAAAAAAAAAAAAAAAAGAACAGCCTGGTGGTGGTAGTTTGTAGGACTAGAGCAGCTTCAGGATCTGGGTGACCTGCTATCACTAAATAATGACATTTACTCCATGACTGAAAATCCTAAAGGGGAATCAGGGGCCATCAGTTTGTATGCTTAACCTCGAGTTATGCAGCTGAGCAATGATCTAAAACCCGCCAGCAAGTCCAGCTCTGAGTTTTGGAGTGTCCTAGTCAAAGTCCTGTCCTAAATTAATTTGAGATGCCGTGGGCGTGACCCTTAAACCCTTTTTTGTGTGCTAGAAATCCCTTCAACATGGCTGAATTCAAACAATTCAGCAAAGAAGAGTGGGCCAAATTCCTCCACACCAATAATGACTCATCGCTCCGAGCGGGGCAGCTACCCCCCTCCCCCCATGGATAAAATCCTCATTTTAAAACTGCTTTTAAAAATTGGATGATCTGAAACAAACTTTTTTTTTTTTTTTTTTTTTTTTACACAGCACCAGATTTAACTTGTTCCAAAACAATAAAAATAAAGTTTTAAAAAAAGCAACCACCTCCCAATAAATCATCGATTTTTAAATTGTTAATGACATTTAATTGGAATAAAAATAAATTATCACCAGAAAGAAGATGTGAAAGATAAAGATGGAGCTCCCTGTGATAATACAGCTGACAGAGGAGAACTACAAACTGATTATTAAGAAATTAAACTGATTATTTAGTCATTTACATGTCTGGGAGTGTTTTTTTGTGAGAAAGCTGTGTTCTGCTGATCCTTTAAAGTGCGTCTGCCCACCTGGTAACATTGGGGACCTTTCTGATGATGGAGTCACAGAGCGTGTCGCGGCCGATCTTCAGCATGCAGCCCGTGATGAGCAGGAAGAACAGAAAGATGCCGCTCACGACTATCATCAGGTTCACCCACACGCGCTCCCTGAACGACGACAGGGAGAACGACGCAGGGAAAGAGAAAGGGAGAGTAGAATACGTTTGAGCCATTTAAACACAGTTGAAAACTGATACATACACTGTAAAAATAAGATTTTTTTAAATTATAGGACATTTTATTAAACAAAAGTTACCAGTTTTAGGGTAAACACAATTATTTCTGTTTGCTAAATGCCAGAATACCGACAAATGTTTTGTTGGGCATCCTATAAACGCCTGTCCACAGCTTCTCTCTTTGACCAATATCAGGGCTTTGTCCTCATTCAGCGTCAGCCCCTTTTTCCACTTTGGACACGTCATCAGTTCCCAAGCTTCAACTTCCAGGCTGACATCCTGAGATGTCGAGTCGATATTCTAACAATGTTCTGTCTTCATGACGTCATCTATTGCACGAACTGCACCAGTCCCTCCTGCAGCAAAGCACCCCCACAACAGGATGCCCCACCCCTGTACCTCACTGCTGGGATGTTCCCAGGCTTGCAAGCTTCCCTGCTTTCCTTCAAATGTAACGATGGTCATCATGGCTGAACACTTTCTTAGCTTCATAAGACCACAGGACATGTCTCCAGATGTGAAGTCTGCATCTCTGGGTGCATTAGCAAACTGTAATCCAGCTTTTTGTGCTGCTTTTAGAGTGATGGCTTCTTCCTTTCCGAGCGGCCTTTCAGCCCATGTCGATGTAGGACTCCCCTCTCATTGGATAACAATGCTCTCCTACCAGAAGTCTTTTGCTTTGTTTCAGGGGTAATTTGCATATATTTAAACACAGGATGAACTAGAGTTGTGGAGGTCCAAAGTTCCCTTCTGGGTAATTGTTTTGATTTCCACAGCAGGAGGTCACGTGTTTGAGGTATTGCCTTGAAATACTCCCATAGATGAGCCTCATCTCAGCTCAAATATTGTGAATAAACCAAATGGACGCTTCCTAAATGGTTTTAGGGTAATTTAGTGCATTTAAACTCTTGACGTTGAGAAGAAAAAAAAAAAAAAAGATTTTAAATGATCCGTCTGGTCACAGCGGTGGTGCAGAGGTAGCGTGGGTACCATATGTGGAGGCCTCAAACCTCAACGCAGATGTTCCAGGGTCCATTCCCGGCCTGGGGACCCCCCCCCCCCTGCTCTCAACCCCATTTTCAAATAAATGATCACTAGTGTCACAACAAAACAAAAAATCTCACTTGTTATTCTGGCACTTAGCAAATAATAACTATTCATACTACTTGCCCATCCTGGATTATCTGAAAATGTTATTCTTGTCACATCTATTGTGTGTACATTTTCTGATATTAAAGCACCCCATGGGGGGAGGGTCTCATATTTGTGACAAAAAGCTCCAGAGATTTTACGAAACTGTCTAAAAATACCACATGTAGATGTGTTTTAGTTGGAAGTCATTAAAAACATTCCCCGGAGTTCTTCCTCAACAGAGTTGAATTATTTTAAAATAAATTAGACAGCAACAACTGCCTTCAAGTGCTTACAGTTCAAAGAAATAATAATAAGTTAGTTCTGATAGCTTAATTTCCCAGTCTTGTGCATTGGGCGTTGTTTGCCAGCTATAAACGTATTAAAACAAAATGACAAGACAGGACATGTCATGAGGACAGGACACGAGTTCGGCGCTTCGTCACCTTCTCATCTCTCCTTCCATGCAGAAAGCGTACACCCAGTACAGAGAGAGGCAGAAACACACCACGGCCACCATGACGGATACGGCCGACACAAAGTAGCACAGGGACGGTGCGGTGGACGTCTGGACTCCGATGAGCTTTGCTGTGGCATTGTAGCTGACTTGTCCATACAGCATGCACAGACCATTGAAATTACCCTGAGACAAAAGACAGAGGTTAGAGTTACTCTGGGTTTTATAGACTGGCTTTAGAGTTTAATCTGCAGCAGAGAAACAAAGAGACCTGTCTGGGGTCATAAAAACACTGCCGTACGGAAGCCAGCGAGGGCCAGAAGGCAAAAAAAAAACAGCTTCCCATACCTGATCCAGAGCTTGGTGGTCAGGACATCACGGTGAGTGGGGAAAGACTGGGTTAATCACAGCTCAGACATCCTGGTTTAGCTTATTCGAGCCATCTCTGTAGTCATGTTACCTTTCTGCTCAATACCCGTCAAACAGAGAGTTAGCGCTTTAGCTGGACTATGTACAACTTGCTGCAGAGCTCCCCAGTTTTGCATTGTGCTGACCAAACGCCTTTAGAGCATCAAGGGCATTAGGTTTACATACAAAGTCTGCGGCGCATCTTGTGCTGCGCGTGTTTAAGCTTTCTGCGCGTTTCGTGCTGCCCGTCGCGCGCTAAGCGCCTCTAGAGGGGGCGTCAACCAATCAGAGAGACTCTGCTATGTGATGTAGAGGGGGATTTTCAGACAGGATGAATATTTTTTACTTTGGATCACAGAGTTGCCCACTAACCTGAGACAGATGGACAGATGCTCTTCAGCTGTATTAAGGCGCCTGGGTGAGTATAAAGAGCGCTGAAAGTGACCCTCGTCAGCACGCAGCTCCTGCTGTAGGCGGTGAAAACTCACCAAACTCAAAACGCCTCTTAATTATTTGTAAATTCAGGCATGGCGCAGATTATATTATATTATTTGGTAAATTAAGCCAAGACTCTCTCGATTTCATCCAGTTTTTCCAAAGAGTCCGGCAGAGGAAAAGAACAGAGTAGCTCCTCCCCACGGGAGTCACTTATAAAGTCAGACGCCTTGTCAGGAGCCTTAACAGGGCGTCTGACTTTATATGCACAATCGTCAAAGTTGAGGCGTTGGGCGCCTTTGACGCTCAAAAGGCGTTTGGTCTGGACGCAGCGTTACTCACCGCTATTTCAACTTTTAACTTTGTTTTCTGTTTTTTTTTCTCTTCATAGGAGCTACATCTGGTCTGGTGCGTTTATTACTTAACTTAGGTAACTTAGACTTTCTTTATTGTCGTTCTGTATGCACAGAGTGCATACAGAACGAAATTTCATTTTCACACAGCTCAGAAAAATTGCAGTAACTCTACAGGATACCTTGCAGTGAATTACAGTACAGGATAAAAATGCAGTAATAAATCGCAGTTCAGTTACAGGATAAGTTCCAATTGACTTCCGGGTAAAGCATAGTAATGAGAACATCCTTGACGGGGAGGGGGGGGGGGGGTTGCATCTACTGCTGCCAACAACCTCATGTTCTCCTGTAGGTCAGTGGTTTCCCAACACTAGCGCCCCCCCAAGGCTGTTCTTAAAAAAAAAAAGTCCAAACCAGCAGTGAGCTGCACCTAAAACTTTATTTTATTCCATTACTCTTCCTGTTTATTCACATTTGCATTTATATAGATTTAAAAGTGACAATATCTATAACAAAGCATGAAAAATGTGTTACGGTTATCTCTGACTCTTCTAGTTCAAAGGTCAGCACTGGTAGCCCTTCGTATGACAACAGCACTGATGTAGCTTTCAGTTTCAAAAAGGTTGGTGACCCTTGCTCTAGACGTAGCTATTGGCTGAGCTTTTACTGCAACTGTAGGCGCTCCCGTTCATCATCTGGACTTGAAAAGTGACTCCGAGCTTATCTGCGTAAACAAAACCACTAATGGAGCTAATATGGCCATTTAGGGCTGGCCAATAAATAAATAAATATCTGCAATAAAATGTTCAATAATGCCACTGAACTCCAGAACCACATGGTATTCTGTGGGATATAGGCAGAGGACAGGATTTAGCCTCTCACAGCCAGACTAAGCAAGATTGGTTGACATACTTTAAAAGGTTCATGGTTACATTAAACTAGGGTTACAGCTTTAAATCAGGCTCCCCCCCCCCCTATTTGTTTCAAATGGGCAAACAAAACACTTCTCAATAATTATCGACTGATATAAAAGGCTTATATCGCGATACATTTTTCAGCCATAGTTGCACAGAACCATTACCCTTTTACTTTTCTTCTGTATAGAAAGTACCCCTGGATCAGTGCTACTGCCTCTTTTTTGTGTGTCTGCTTTAACCGAAGACGGCGATTCACACTGAGCCTGGTTCTGCTGGCGGTTTCTGGGATTTTCCTCCCCACTGTTGCTACATGCATGCTTGGTATGAGGGATTGCTGCAAAGTCCACAGTGGCTCCACATTTATCCAGGAGAAGTGAATGCTGCAAGACTGGATGCAATCTGCTGGGTTTCCTTAGACAGAAAACCTTTAATTAATAGTAAAGTGCCTTGAGATGATGTGTTGTGAATTGGCGCTATATAAATAAACTGGATTCATTTTAAAAAAAAAACAGAAAGATTACTTTTTCCTCTTCTCTATATATATGAACGAAAGTGAGAGGATGGGCGTGACTAGCGACTCGGTCACAAGACCCACTTATTACTGGAGCACATGTTCACATTTTCACCAGCGTTTCCTGTTTTTATTTTTTTAATCAGATAAAACTTTTAAAAAGATAAAACCAGAACATTAAACATCCGTTTTGGGTGGTAAATGAGTGGATCTGCGTGTATTGCTGCCATTAAATCATTTATTTGCAGCGCATTTAATAAGAAAGTCTCCCTCCTCTCACATTTAATTCCAACAAGCTGGAAAAGAAAAGCAAAAGCGCTCTTACTTTCTAATACTTTCTATTTTTCCTGCAGCGACACCTTGACAGCAGCACGGAAAACTATTGGAGGGGAGTTAGAAAAAAACATCAAAACAACCACTTGTGCAGAGAGGAAGTAAAAAAAAGTAGCAGTGATAATAAACAGAAGTACTGCAGCAGTGTTTTCTAAACTTTTTTTTTTAGCCCTCCCCGTGGGGGTGGGGGGGACCCGGAAGAGAGCGCGCTGACGGGCCAATAACAGCGGGCTTGTCGGTCAGCCTTACCTGGACGATGGTGAGGGAGGCGGCGGCCACGATCCCGCAGACGAAGCAGCTGGCGTACAGAGCCAGCTCCAGCAGCAGCAGCACCGGCGGCACCGCCATCATCCACCCAGCGGCACGCTTCTGGTCCCCGGACCCAGCGTCAAGTCCGCCGCAGTGGGGGAGGGTCAACTTCCGGGCGGGCGTTTCAAAATAAAAGTTTGATTCATTGACGGTTGTTTAGTTTTAAAGTGTGGCTCATTAAAAAAAACGTTCAAGGCTGTTTAAGGCTTCGAATGATTAAATAAAACACTATTCAAAATACGGAAGCATATGTCGGGCAAATGTGAATATTGTGAACAAGATGAAACAGTAGAACATGTAGTGATGTATTGTAAGAAAATGAAGAGGAAAGAAGGATTTTGGTTAGAGATCTTAATAAGGAGAAAATTCAATTTGATATAATAGATATTCTGCAGAAAAAGTCAAAAAATAAATGTTATCAATATTTAAATATTTAATAATGACAGCAATAATTAGGAGGATTTAGTATTTGTAAATTTAATATTATAGACATCGATACATAAATATAAGTATATTTGGGAATATGGACACTTTGACCCACACTCCTCACCAGTTGGTGGTGGTAATGCACACCGGAAAGTTGTTTGCCAACCGCCAATAATGTGAGTGAATTTTAATTCTGCGTGTGTTATCCTGCCATCTTTTTGTTTTATTTTTAAAGACAGCAGCATTCATTTACAGTAGAGTCTGCAAAGGTTTCAGGTTTTCCATTTCAGGACAGGTGACTCGTCTTATTATCCTCTGCACGTCTTCTCCCACACCAGCTCAATTATCTATGGCAGGTGTATTCAATTGAGCGGCTGTGGCAGTTCATTGTCTCACATGTGCGCTAAATTAGGTAGGTCACGTGACATTAAATTAGTCAACAGGAAGAAAAACGGAAGTAAATGACAAGTGAGAGCATCACATACGAAAAACAAAACAGATGGCAACACCAGCTACCTTAATGTCCTCTTTCACTCTGTCCGTAAATCTCCTCTCTGGTCTTCCTCTAGGCCTCCTGAACCTCCTTTATCTCTGCTCCGTGTTTCTTCACGCCTCCACTTGGGCCCCTCTCATTATGCCAGGGGTTATAACTTAACTTTAAACTCTGCTTTCAAGCTGCCACACCTTCCGCTAATCTCCCAAAGTGTCCTCGTACTTTCCCAAGGTCAGCCAATGTTTTTCTTTGAACGTCTGCTGTTTCGTCTCTGGCTTTGTGCCCCGTTTCTGCACCCGGTGCAACAGCACGCTGCAAAGAGTGAGCTTTAAGAAGTCAGATCTATTTAACTATGATGTATTTTTATTTTTTTTTCAAGATGGCGCTGCGCAGGAAGCAGCCAGTCACATCGGCTTCATTCCTGCTGCTACCAGACTATACAATGCTGCAAAATAACTGTAACCACAACTGCAATAACTAATGTGCAATGACTAATGTGCAATAATCTATTAAATGCATTGGGCTACAACCCGTGCAATAATCCGGAAGTAGTGACTTCTGCTGCTATCACCACCTGAACATATGTCAGTACACATGTATGTATGTATGTATGTACAAATGTATGCACATATATACGTGTAGGTACGTATATATGTAGGCGTATAGGAATATGTATACATATAAGTATGTATATATGTTTATATATATATATAGATCACCATGAATGTAAATAAGACATCATATGCCCATTCCTATTTCTTTTGGTATTCTTTTTGATCCATTGTATATATGAAGATTCACTTTGTATAACTGAATGCACCTTTCCTACTCTGCACCTTCTTGTATGAGCCGATGTGGCAACTGAATTTCTCCACTGTGAGATCAATAAAGACTATCTTATCTTATCTTATCTTATCTTATCCTAACTAACAGGGAGGACATCATTCAGCAAAGGCCTGACCCAACGACCCGACAGCTGCTTCATCCTGCAGTTCATGATCTACTGCTCATTTGGAGAAAAACACTATTTCGTTATGTTGAGTATTTATGTTACCTTCGGTATTTTTACATGAAATATTAAATAAGATCATTTTTAGCCTAATACAAATGCAAAAACACTTTTTTGATTCTTTCTCGTATTGATTATCTTTTTTATTTGAACCCATGCGTGTCTAATTTTCCTTCCACTTCACCATTATGGGCTATACTGTGTTTGTCCAGCACATAAAAGTCAAATAAGACTGAGTTTGTAGCTGTAATAATAACTAAACATCTCCTTTTTTGGGGCTTAAATAAAAGACAGTCTCTCACGTGAACGTCAGCTTGAGTGGCAGAATAAATAAATCAGTCAAATTTAGGGACAGTTCCTTTTCGTTTCCAAGCCATGAAAAGTCCCGACAACCTTTAGCCCTGCTTTGTCCCACATTAACATTTTTAAGTGATTTGTTTCAGTTTGAACACAGAACCCCCTACAAAACAACCCAGACCCAACTCACCTTTGTCGGGGGCGTTCCGAGCTTTTATTCTGAAGGCAAGAACGAGCAATATCCTGTGGTTTGTGCCTCCTTTTCACCGTAGAGCCTCCACAGCCACAGTCCAGCCCTCAGGATCCTTCTTCCATAAACTGTCACCTTTCATTTCTGCACCGCATGCCTTCAGCAGCACAGATAGTCTGCACAGTCCCACATAAAGGCACGAGAAATCATTTCCCCCCGTCACACTGCGGAGGTAATTCGTTTAGACACTTCCTGACAAAAGCGAGCGAGGCCCGATTTTTCACGGCATAACTGGCTGATTCCAGCTGAGAGATGACCTCTTAAGGCCGCGGGTCACTGAGAGCCGCGTCGGCGTTAAGGCTCAGCATGATAAACGCAGAGTCAGGCGGTCCGGCTTGGTCATACGTTGAACCGTTTGAGGTTTCAGAAGCATGACATTGCAGTTAGATGTGGCCACAGATGACTGAAAGTGGGGCCTTCACTCCTCTGCAAGGGCTAATCAAACCCTGTGACTTCTGTCATCTGACCATGCAGGTCATTTTCTCCTCTCTCTCTCTCTCTCTCTATATATATATATATATATATATATATATATATAATTATATGACACAGTTTTGATGCTGACCAAAATCAGCTCGTGCTTACAGAAAGTTTCTTATTCATTCATCAGAGTTTCATTTTCATTTCACAAGACTGTTTAAGTGTTTTCAGGCTTTACATCCTTGTGGAGGGTTTGACCCACTCTTCTTTGCAGAACTGAAGGCGTTTCACTCCAGTCAGGGGCGGTTCTAGACAGGGCCAACAGGGGCCCATGCCCCTGTAGAAATGGTTCTGGCCCCTGTTATGGCCCCTGTACTAAAGACATGATAATAAATACACTTCTCATAATTATTTGCAATGGCAAAGAAACCATAACCGATTGGTCACTTTGACCAATATTACTTTTTACCTATACAGTTTTACTCTAAAAAGAATTTAAAACTTAAGATGTTTCACGTTTAGCTTATGAGCTGGGGGCAAAGTTTTAACTGCTAGATCAGGGGTCTTAAACCTGCAGTTCCAGAGCCACACATGGCTCACTTCATATTATTAAATTATATTAATATATTATATTATTATTATATTTATTGTTTTTTCAGTTTTTTGTTCTGTGCCCCTGTGAAAAAACACTGGCCCCACCTTGGCCCCCCTGGTAAATTTGGTCTAGAACCCCCACTGACTCCAGTGCATCTTAACTGGCTTCAGCCCTAGACTTTGACTAGGCCTTTCCAAAGCCTTATTCATTTTTTTTTCAGCTATTCAGATGTAGCTTTGCCGGTGGATCGTCACTCAGGGTCCAGAACCGACAGCCAGACTTTCTCCTTTAGGATTTTCCGCCAGAGAGCAGAATTAATGGTTCTATCAACGGTAGCAGCTCGTCCAGGTGCTGAGGCAGCGAGGCAGGCCCAGACCATCACACACAGGGGTTTCTCCACTTGTGTTTCATTGGAGTCCCAGAGCTTTAGAAATGATAGATGCCAGCCACTTTGTCATCTGTTCTTGAATTTTTAAGGTGTTTTAGCCAACTCCATACCATCAGACAGTTTCTATTTAAGGTCCGGCAGTAATCAGGCCTGGGTTTGCCTAATAAAACCGAACCAAATAATCAGGGTTAATCCCAGTTAATTCATTAGGGAATCAATAAAAGCAATTACGTATGTCCATTTGGACAGCCAGGTTGGTTTGAATTGTTTTTCACTTTATACACTGAATGCTTTTTAACAGCGCTATCCATAAAAATATATAAAAAGTTATAAATCAGATTAGACTCTTTCAAGGTTGGTTTTGTTTAAGTTTTTCCTGCATTTAAAAGGCATTTTAAAGGTTTTTGGATGCTGTGTTTGTCATTTCCCATCCAGTCCTTGGCAGCATATTGTGCAGTATGTGTCTAATAATAAGAAAGTGGAGTGGAAACAAAGGAGATGGAAAATATCTTAAAGTCGTACCTTTTTAAAAATGAAGCAAAGACCTGAAACAGGACCTGCACTGCAAAAATAGAACTAAAAATAAGTAAAATTTTCTTGAAATGAATGTATTTGCCCTTGATTTGTGCAGGTAAATAAGACTATTTGCCAATGGAATAAGATTTTTGCACTTAAAATAGGAACATTTCATCTCCATCATCTTATTTCAAGTGCAGGATGTCTAATTATCTTATTTTAGGGGTAAAAATACTCATTCCATTGGCAAATAATCCTATTTACCTGCTCAAATCAAGGGCAAATACATTCATTTCAAGAAAATGTTACTTATTTTTAGTTCTCTTTTTGCAGTGTGAGAGACGCAGCATTCTTTAGTTGATCATCTACCATGTCAAGTTTAAAGCAAACAGCTCTTTGGGGATCACTTTTCTGGCAGCTAAATTGTTTTTTTGGTAAGCATTTTTCATAAAATATCTATAACAACATGTCTAACAAAATAAAGGTTTATCTAATGACTGAAGCCTAAAAATCCAACAATAACAACAGCAGTTCTGCATTTGTTAAAAAATGCAGAACTGCATCTATTCTCTCAGGTTAAACACTGCATACATCTTTCTAGCTCTTGCAGGCATTGGACTGCCTGAAATATTGGTAAATTCTCTCTTAAGCCGGCGATATATCACCCTTTGATCCCTAATTGTCTTCAGCATTGCATCCTTTAGACAAGTGCATAAATGTATTGTCTTCATTCCTTTAATTGATCCTAAACGGGGAACATGTCTGCCTTTGTATGTGGCGTTCCCTCTGAATGCGAACCAGCTGCTCCATCACATGGCTCACAAGCAGCTGACCCCTATTAACAAATTAAAGCACTTTTTTTTTTTTTTTTTTTTTTTTGAGATTTTGGAGGCAGATAGAGCGCCGTCCATAATTACCGTCACCCGTCCCTGAGAAAAAAATGTGTAAAAAAACAACATAAAAGATAAAAACTTTTGTTGCATTAGCATAACTCTTAGAAAGAAACAGTTGTTTGAGACAATTTAATATCTGATGTCAGGATATATTTCTTTTTTAGCAGATTCACTGGTATTGACCTTAGGAGGACTGACTAATCTATAAAGCGGGTCTTAGGCCAAGTCGTCATGAGAACCATTAGACGATATCTAAATGCTAAGCAGTTGTTTGGAGGACATGACAGGAAAAGGCCTTTTTATAGCTGGACTTTTTACTGGAAATGTGTTTATGTAATTTCCCTCAGAATAGAAAACGTGTTTTCAATCTAATTCAATTAGACCAATATTGAGCTTTTGGCAACAAAGATTTCTTTATTTGGTTTTAAGCAAACTAAGATGTGGAAAAGCAGCTCATTCTCAATGTTCAGCACGATGGGGGATCCTTGCTTAGCGCTCTTTTTCTTTACCAATAACCATGGAGGGAGCTAAATGTGCAATGCTGTTCATGTTGAATAAACAGATTTAATGAGGTGAGCTTGGAATTACTTTAATTTGCTGATAAGACATCGAGATTAATTTAAAGTGTGAATGAGGCACAGATCTACAGCAAAGACTGCAGCACATTCTGTACAATATACCAGAAAAAGAAAAATGCAAATTACAAATCTGGGAAACACGCAATTTGAATTCACATCACGAGTAATTTACACCAACAAAATCTATCTTTGCTTTCAGATTAAACAGCCACAATATACAAGATTTAAAAAAAAAAGATGTCCTGTAAAACAAAAGCTTGAATATTTTCTTATTTAGTTCAGCTTCACACTAAAAGAATATAAAATATAAAAAAAATAAAAATAATAAGAGTACATAAAAGAAACACCAAAACATGAATATACAGCTACGTCAAATTCAATATGTCTTAACAGATTTCCATGTGGAGCACATTTTTATGTATCATGCACAGAAACTGTACAATTATTACACTCTGAGCAAAGACGCAGCGAAGGATAACCAACTTTATTTCTAGACTCTAATAAATAATCAAACTTTTTTTTTTTCCCGGCCACACTAACGCCTCACTTTTCGATGAAGATTGTACAATTATAGAACAGATTAAAAAGCTGCTTTAGATGGAGAACCCCGACACAAACATTTAGGCGCGCTCCTTTGATGCTGTTTTTCCACCGGACTGCGTAAAAATTCACGACAACATCATATATTTTTGTTATTAAAATGTTTGTGAGATGCAGGAGATCAAAATTCTACTTTATTGTTGAATGTCTGCATGAAATAGCTTGTTTAAAAGAAGCAGCCTGGATGTACTCGGCAAAGGTAATTAATTAATTACACATTTCCTCACGTTCTCTCTGGGATAGTTTTGGGTTTTTTTTAAATTGGGATTGTTTGATAGGTAAACACAAAGTAGTACAACGGTAAAACTGTAAATTGGTAAATGAAGATTTTTTTTTTTTTTTACAAACAACATCTAAAAAGTGTGGTGTGCATTGATATTCAGCCCCTTTACTCCGACACCCCTAACTAAAATACAGGACAACCAGTTGCCACGCTATGTATGCAACACAGTAAACGGGTGGAAGAGGGAGCTCTGATTAAATAAGACCATAATTTAACCTTTGTCAGAGTTTATGGGAGGATGCTTGGAGCTAAATGCAGTAAAACCCTGGAAGAAAACCTGACGGAGGCTGCAAAGAACTTGAAAGTTGGGTGGAGGTTCACCTTCCAGCAGGACATCCATTAATTCATTCGTTTCTTCTGCTTATCCAAGATCGAGTTGTGGGGTCTATGTGTCCAGAAGGGAACCCCAGACATCTCTCCCCAGAGACAACCTTCAGGTCACTCTGCGGGATCCAAAGACGTTCCCAGGCCAGACGTGATAAAGTCCCAAGGGGGCATCCTGATCAGATACCTGAACCACTTCAGTGAAATCCTTTCAACTATGGAGAAGCATTGGCTCTACTTGGAGCTCCACCCAGATGACGGAGCTCCTCACATTGTCTCTAAGGCTGAGCCCGGCCTATATAGGACGCTAGTTTCGACCGCTTGTATACAGACTGGATGTAGACAGACTGGTGGACTTTGCTTTTTGGCTCAGCTCTTTCTTCATCACAGCAGGCCTTACAGTAATACATCGACCCTAATCATCCAACCAGAGCTACCACTACAATGGTTTAGGTTCATGGGTCTTAACAGTGGTAGAAGTACCACTCTTGGTACCTGGGCTGCCTTTGGTGCTGCTGATGTGGATATTAGCTCTAAGAATGTGAGCAAACCCAATTTAGGAGATTTGCTGCTATACATGGTTGGTGAGCAGGCTAAGTGCTGCAAGCAACCAAAGCTAAAAGTTTTGTATTCCTCTGCATTTTACACTTTCAAACATTGTGGACACTGTGTTACTATAAAGGAGCCTGCAAAGTGTTGGTTGTATAAAAGATTGAATAAAAATCAAATTGTCTGAAGTGCAAGTAAACTCTTTGTTTACTGCTGTAATCACTACCTTTAAAATGCAAAGCAGCCATATTTGGGTTGGATGAACCGCACCCCTCAGCCAGCCGAGCTGTGCCAATAGATAGGAAACTCTCTGTTGTGTGTTTTTAAAGACAACGCAACACGCTAAAAAGACTCTTTTTAAAACGTCTTCCAGGATACGACGGGCTTGAGAACCACTGGTTTGGATTCAGCGGGCTGAAAACAAATGCATATGTTGATAACCAATTTCTTCGACTTCCCGCTTCACAGCTATGCGCTACTTTGTGTTGATCCATCACATAAAATCCCAATAAAATGCATAGTGGTTGGTTTGTAGCTGCAAGTGTGGCGATTTTTCAAGGTGCTGCGCATCAAATTTTAATTCAACAACCGGGAATTATACTGTAATATTTAACCTGGTCATCAGTAAAATGCGGCCTCACACATACAGAGAAGATCATCATAAATATGGGCCAAAATAAATAACACAAGCTTGTTTCAGCCCTCGGTTTCGGGAGAGTTTTTGTCAAACCTGAAACGTAGATAAGCTGCGGTTTTGGGCTCCGCCTGACTGCAGAGGAATGTTTGCAGAAGGAATTCCTGCTCCGTCCCTTTTAATTCAGTGGTATGGGCAAGATAAGTGCAGTCACAAGACTCTGATTTAAGCACTGGGTGTGTCCAGTGTCTGTCTCGTGTTGATGACGTATGCGTTTGTATCCTAAATAATGGTTTTAAACCTCAAACTGAGCACTAAACTCCTCACTCACAGTTTGACAGCTTTTTTTTAAGCCTTGAGAACAATGTACTTGAGCATGCATGAGTGTTCGCGTACGGCAGAAAAACAGGGCCTGGTCGTCAGCCCACCGGACAGCCAGGCATCCTGAAGGCATCCGGCAGAGGACTGTCAAGCTTGCAGATGATTTTATATATTCCTTTCTTCCAGCAGGGGTCGCTGTCTCTCCCAGTCCAAATGGCAGAGTAAAACTCTCTCAGAGCCACTTCTGACACCTCGATAAACCTCTCTGGAACCTGCACACAGAAACAAACGTGTAACCTATTAAAGTTAAGAAGCTAAAAGCCTAGTTTAGCAGATTATCAGTTTTTTACAAGCAGCTAAGGATAAAGATAAATCTGTAAAGACGTGTATATTTGCTCCTTAATGTGCAGACACAGTAACTTGAAAAAGTAAGTAATACGAACTGGGGTATTTACATGTCTGGCTAGAATATACAATGATCTGGATTTTATCAGGTTTAGAGAAATAAAATTACATTTCAAATGGACTAAAACAAACCACAGATTCCACTGTTATTTCTCTTTTTTTTACACAAACAGAAAGGCAATAAGTGAAGTCAATAAAGTAGTCACTTTCAGAACTTTACATTATTTTCTCAGTTCATGTGTTTCGCCACAGCTCTCTGAAGGTCAGAAAAGCATTTTAATCAGGTTAAGGTCCGGACTTTGACTGGACCACAGCAATCTCTTTGTTCATTTCTTTCTCAGCCCCTCATTGTCCCGTTGGTCTCATATTTGAGTCTAGAATAGGCCACTTTGGTAAATAGAGGAATTCATAGTGAACGCACTGACTGGAAGGTGCTGAGGTCCTGTGGCTGTAAACAAAACCATATCACCAACCCCCCCATCAACATGATGTTTGTAATTATATGCTGCATCTGGTTTCTCCAAGACATTTCAACTTTCCTTTCATCTAAGTAACTGTTAAGTGCCTCTTGAATACTTACTTTTATTTTTTTATTTGAATAAATCGTGAGCCCTATCAGATTCTATAACATTGTGGATGTATCCTTGTTTTTGGCATGTTGGCATGGTGTAGTTTTACTATAATTGTTTGTCATTTGGTTCATGTTTTTAAATCAACAACTGTTTAAAATGTTTTCAACCCTGAAATAGTCTATTGCTACAATGATGGATTTCAAATTGTTTAGACCATAGTTCATGTCTTTTCCTCCTGGCATTGTTTGAACCTTCATGTTCAGACTAGTAATTAGCCCAAATTCCTTATGCAAGCAGCAAGGATGTTTTGCAATTTTCTCATACCTGTAATAGGCTTTTGGTATGTACTTTCATAAGCAACGGTTTATACTTAATATTTTGATATTCTTCCCTGATTTGAAGTGTTAGATGAATTTGTAGGTCCAGTGAGTCGGTGAAATCATAAAAACCAGATAAGGATTTAATTAAACCGCGAGGTCGTTGCTTTTATTTATGCAGATGGAATGCTCAAAATTCTTCGCATCTCTCAGGTTTATCTGCTTTCTCTTCTTTATCAATTACAAAGAATGCTTGGGCCCTTGAATAGTTTTGTTGCCATTGTCATTCATCACAAGCAGAAAAATGAATTTTTAGTTGCTCTCTGTGGAACTAGTGCACACGCTCCCAGTTCTCTGCAGAGTTCTTGTACAGTTCTGAATCACTATGTTTCTTTGGACTACCTGCTTTTCTACTTATTGTAACTCCAAACTTTGTGGGACTTAGTTATTGTGATATAAACTACTATTAGCAAGGTAACCTACTATTAGTGAACCAGGCTACTGTTAAATACAAGTTACTGTTAACACCAACGGCTACTATTATCATTACAAACTACAGTTTTCAAGATATACAAACTAAACTATTGTCTACTGTTAGCAGTAGGCCTATAGGGTATACTATGCAGGCTACTGCTAAATACTAGCTACTATTAGACGTGGGGCTAGGCTACTATAAGCAATGCAAACTACAGTGCAGGCTACTGTTAGCAGTGGGGGGTATTTTTCAGGCTAGTGTTAGTTACTGGCTACTATTAGCAATATGCTACCATTACCAATACAAACTAAAGTATAAGCAGAGCAGGGTACTATGCAGGCTGCTGTTAAATAGCCCTACTCGATACGGACTAAAAATCCCATTTGTCAAAGCAGATAACTAAATGTTCCTTAAAACAGCGATATTTATAGAACATTTTCAACACCAATTAAACTCTAATGACAGTAGTATGTAGCTAATACAAAGATGGTACAAAAGAAGACCATCATGAACAACAGAACCAACCTGAAAATGTCAACCTGTATAAAATTAAAAAGCTACTAATGTGACATTTTGCATATTTAAAACCTAAATCAGGACTGTTTGCAAATATATTCACATTTGTAGTACACTGTCATTAAATACTCACATAACGCCCAATGTAATCAGATGGATTTTTACCAGTTGAAAGTAAAAAAAAAGCTATGATCAGATTGCAATGTATGTAATTAACTTTAAGTCTGTCTATATGATTTACTATATATATATATATATATGTGTGTATATATATATATATATATATATATATATATGATATATATATATATATATATATATATATATATATATATATATATATATGTGTATATATATATATAATATATATTATATATATGTGTATATAATATATACATTATATATATATATACATATATATATAACGTTATATATTAAGATAGACAACCTTTCTTGTGTTTCAAAGCTACACAAACACACACACACACACACACACCCACACTATATATATATATATATATATATATATATATATATATATATATATATATATATATATATATATATATATACACTATCATAGGCACATCAGCTTTTCCAGTTTTGTTATGGTATTAAAAGAATAAACAACAGCACTCGTTTCTTTAAAATGCAGGCACTGTAGCCGATGTTTAACTGACATTTTCAAACTGTATTAATTTTACTTTTAAAATTTAAAAGTAAAATTACTTGATTTAAATTAAAGATGAAAAAAAACAGAGTCTGTTACAACAGGGGTTTTCAGACACAGGTAACGTTAATGAAAAGTCAGACGTCATTTTGCTGTAAATTTAGTGAACCACTACTGCCGACTAGCGGTAGATGTGGGAATTTTGTGACACACAATAAAAAACTGTTTACTTAGTTTGAGCCACTAGTGTTGGGGAAGAGGTGAGGGCGCACTTAAGATCCATTATTCTACAATTCAAAAGACCAATAAATGTATTTACAGTTCTGGTCAGAAGCTTACATGGACTCATCATCGGTATAAAGGCCGTGTTAGTTTTAAGCTTTTAGCGATTTAGTTGGCCATTTTCTTTTTTTGGTATACTGATAACACAGCCACTTTTTTCAATAACTTTTTAAAACAACTATTTGGAGCACAAGTTTTAATTTATAGGATTTTTTTCTTTCTAACTCACCCAAGTCGAAATTATACAGTACATATAGGGCTCAAGTTTACGCATACACCCAACTAATATATAGATAAATGCCACTTGAATTATAAAGAAACCCTGTGCTTTTAGTAACCATCATATTTACCCACCCTTGTCATCAGAAACATTGATTGTTCATTTAAATGGGGGTAATATCCTAACCTTTAACAGGACTGAAATTAGGGATATTCCAGAACCTTATTGTTAGCTCGCTTTATCCGTTTTGAAATCAGTGTTTGTGTGTTTTTACAATGGTTGCCCAATTGGAAATAACAGTTATGTCCTGTCCAGTTATGAGATGAACTTAAAGACCACAAAGGCAATCCTCCTACTTCACCATTTCACCCATTTTGTGCAATGCACCAGAACAATAGGCAGCAATCCCAGAGTGCAATGCAACCACCAAGCTTGACAATTGGGAGAGTGTCCTAGAGGCACTTTGGGGTAAACAGTTAACACAACATGCTTATTGCACAAGAAAGCCAGTGTGTACATGTGGAAAAAAATGCTAAATCTATGCAGAAGGACCCTAGGCTGGGATTTAAACCCAAGACCTAGATGCTGTAAGGTTACTATTGGTCACAACGCTCCAAAAGTGCAGCCCATTTTTCAACAACTTGTCCCTGGTACTTTAATCTGACTCAGTTTAGGTTGGTTCGGTTAAAACTGGGACACAGTTGTTCCCAAACACACATCCTGACTAGTTTTAGAGTAGAGAAGGGAAGCTAGCATTGAGCTTCTGGAATGACTCCGACTCAACCATATGGAAAAGGTAGTTGTAAGCAGTATGTTCGCTTAAAGGTTGGCATGTACCAAGAAAAAAAACAATTTAAATTATCTCCACCCATTCTGCCATCAACAGTGATCATATAGGCCGCCAGTATTAACGAAAACAATGACAAATAAAACGTGATTTCTCTGCTACCTGCTAAGGAGCATTTTCTCCAAATATTAATGTGAGAGTTTGTCTGTGTTTTAAGTGTTTATGTTCATTTATTTTGAGTGTAAATTTGAGAAAATCTGCCACATAATTAAACGTGTGCAGCTTTTTCTTTTTGGAAATCGTAAGTAGTTTCTGGTATAATAATTCCTCCTTGGTAAAGGATGATTCAAATGAATCATCCCACCCCAAAATGAACATGATGCCCCTGGCCGTGGTGTTCGTAGCAGAGCAGTCTGAGCAGAAGTCCGTATAATGCACGCGCCATTGCTGTCCTGACCTGGTAGACGTTGCTCTTGTTGTAGTGCATGTTCAGAACGCGGTACAGCTCCGTATCACGGCTCACTCGCAGCTGACTCTCTCGGCCCAGACGAGCTGCACCATCCCTGGGTGGAAAAACATCCTCGGTGTAATTCATTCGTTTTTACAAAATCACCCATAAAAACATACGTTGGCTCGAACAAACCAGTTAATGTGCAGAGTGCAGACACACAAAAATACACGTAAGAAATGTCTGTAAAAATGAATGATGATTGACTTGAGTCGACTTGAGATTATCTGCATTATCATCTACTCTATTTGCTGTGTAATTCCCAACCTTTTTTTTTTTTTTTTTTTTGCAGAGAATGCCCATGCACGATCATCCACAGTGTAAGGAAGATTAAAATACTGTAGCGCACATGCGAGCACACTCCTGTGAAAATGCTCGGACTCCTGCAGAGATAAAGAGTTAAGCGGGATTCGGAGATGAGCGTAACCCACCGGGTGAGAGCATCGCGGACAGCCTGCCGTGCAAATCGCTCCATCTGGATGTAGAAGAACTCCCTGAAGTTGCTGAACCATTTGATCATCTGGGAGGTCACGCAGCGGTTAAACTAGACAGCAGGAGAAGGATGCTTATTAGCTTTATTCTCTTATTTACAATATCGTGTAAATCTCATGGGTGGCACCGAGTTTTCATCGGATGCACCAACTACAAAACAACATCCAGCTTCAGTTTATTTCCAAATGATTAATAAACCAGAACATGTGTCTTTCTACACAGCGAGGGTAATTGGAGTTTGGACAAGTTGTGTCTGCTGCTGTTTCATGCTTCCGGGTTAGTTGACACCACTTGTGCTGGTTTACCCTGAAGCCTAATACGGAAACTAATTATGGCAAGGTCGTAGCTTTAATCTCACTGTGGACCATTTAAATAGTGCAAAATGTATTCGGCCTCATTGCTGTAGCTCACTCAGAACAGTTTAGAAAAACTCATCCTTTAATTTATATGCGTCCATTTAGTGGGGAACTAAAAAAAATCTTTTAGGAGATACTTTTTTTTCTTATTGGGGGATTGTTTTCCTATTTATCGAATCTGCTCAGATTAAAGGTTGGAGATTATGCTACTGCCATATGGCCCTTGGATAATACTAGTGCGTTTATTAAGTCAGAGTTATTTCCTGCAGGTTTTCAATCACAATAAACCAATAAATGCACCCTATGTGCCTGGCATGTTTAAAAAGACGCTCAGTGGCATATTGCGTGACTTTGTGTGCATGAAACCTTATCTGTAAACTATACAATATTATTTTTAAAAAACATTGTGGGGGAAACATTTGTTTTTACATGTATAAGGCATTGTTGGGGAACTTTGATGCTCATCAAGGCAAAGTTATTGTGACCTGGAGTGAGATGATCTGGAGGAATAACCGGGGATGTTTCATTGTTGAAACTTGTTTTTCACTGGTAGCACCATAAAACCTGGTCTTTCTTTCATAAAGGGGCAATTTCACACAAAATTAAGTGTTTTTTGCAAGTTGAAAATCTCACGTTGTATTAATGGTTTGCCATCATTTTACTTTATTTTACCTTTTTTTTATTAGAACACTTATATAAGGAGTTTTTCCAAGAACAGGAAACAATTCATAGTTATTGATACAAATTAGGTAAAAATTTTTTTACAGTAGAGTTAATCTCTTTTCTCTGAGATGTTGAATAGCAGCCAGCAACTCTACGTCTGTTTATGGAAGAAGCGTTGCTTCTACCTGTGGGACAGTGGATCAGATATTTGCCCCATTAGAGTCTGGTTGTCCAATCAATGCAAGGTTTCTAGAGAAGGCTTCTGTCCTTCTCGCCTTTTTTGAAGGATGGTGTGGGAGTAGAGAGTGCAGGGGATGCCTCTAAGCACAGTCTGGTCGTTGCACACACAAAGCAAGAGCTGTGTCTGTATTTTATTTATAAAATCAATCCAGTTCTCTGCGCAGGCTAGACTCTGCCAGGGGCTCCCCTTGTTGGATCTAAAGATGTAGTCATGAAGAGGACGGTATCTAGTTTGGCAATCTCAGGGTCTGATTTTTGCATTTTGTCTATTATTTTTGTTCTGCTGTGTCCAAGACATGACCTTCAGCATAGAGTGGAGTGGTTTGCAGCTGAGTCTGAAGTAGCCAGGATCTGGGTGAGCTCCTCTATGTCTGAGGCTATGATTCTCCACAAAAGTCAGTCTGTGCCTCCAATAGAGGAGCATTGCTTGTTGTTAGGCTTGAGCAGGGGATGGATAGACGGATTAAAGTCTAACTCTTGGACTGAATGTATTTTAACGCAGATGCATTCAAATAGTCACCAGAGTAAAGAAATGTATATTATTTGTGAATTATGTGCGCCGTTTCGAAGTAATTTCGATAAAACTTGCTGAAAGAGTGAAAGAGCCCGAACCTCGGCTGCTCCGGAATGTGACGTCACAAACAGAACTAGTACCGTGCATCCAGCTGCTAACAATACGACTTTCGCTACCGATTTATTAAATTTAATTAATAACTCGTACTCTACGTACAAAAAATTTATAAAAAAAATGTCTGATACATCTACAAACTCCACCTCAAGCATCGGCGACTCCGATACCGAATATATCTACGAAGAAACGGAGTTTGAACAAGGTGAACCTAAGGAGACTATATCCAACGCTGGCCAACACATAGAGCCCATGCTCCATTGTAAGTACCCCTCAAAATCCTCGCTCGTGAAGTGTGAATTGCATAAAACACTTTTGTCACTGCCGGCAATCCAGTCCTTTCGCGTTTCTTTTACGAATTTATCCCATTTCTTTCGAATCCTTCGGCCAAGTATGTAGCGCTACTTTCTGGCCTGCACTAGACCGCGGTGAAGTTGGCTTGACATGGACATTCAAGCTTTGCGGAGTCAGCGGAGCACTCTTGAGAAACAAAAATCAAATCAGATTTGTTGACGGTCCCACCGCGTATGGGAGAAGGGAGCAGCTGAGAGACGCTGGCCGAAATCGGAGTCCTTCAACCGGATCAACCGTGAGCTAGATCCCGCTGACTCCGCGGAGGTTGAATTCCCAATGTCAAGCCAACTTCACCGCGGTCTGCACTTCAGCCAACAACTACGCACCTAGAAGGCATTTTATTGTGGACTTAGTTTGCCGATTTTTCTTTAAAAGCGCTTGCTCAACGTAGACGTGGATCTGCAGATTTGGTGTGTGAAAGAATATACTGGAAAACATCCATATATCCTTGTTCGCCGTACCGGTTGTACAACGTAAACAATGTGTGTTTCTATGCAAGTTCGATTCGCGCATTCTCGGTGTTCTTGAACTGACGTCACACATCGGAAATGGCCGATCGTAAACTGAGGCAGCACTTAAACGCGGAATACCATAATCGGTTCAAAAAATTTGCAATATTTCATATTTAAACTTAATTTGAACACTTTTGATACATGAATATTCAAAATTTACCTTGTTCTGGAAGTTATTCAACAGTTTTCAGGATTTTTTTTCAGTCCAAGAGTTAGACTTTAAGGCTTCTTCTGCAGTACAGCAAGGCATTTTCTGGTCTTTCATGGTGAAGAAACAGCTAATCCAAAAAGGCAACATCAAGGGTGGCGTGGAGTTGTATTTAAAGGAATTAGACTCCTAAAGAAAAACCCAGAACTTGCTGGAGGGACCGTAGATTGCTTCTGGCCTGGAAACACCAGCCAGAAGGTTTTACTCAGGGTAGATCCTTCCCTTTTTTGGATCCTCTGTGACCCCTTATCTTGGAACGATGGATGGAGTGAGTGCATGAAAGTCACTTACCTTGACTTCAGGGAAGTAGGTTTTCAGTGTGTTGGAGCTAGGATAGCGAGTGTAGAAGAACATGAGCTTGGCTTTCTTCAGGTGGCAGGGAGACAATCCCTCCTGAGTGTGAAGACGACACCGGTTAAGGACAAACAAAGAAAAAAATAGACGAACAAACAGAACTCCCTCGTTATTCCTCCCAACATAGAGACAAAAAAAAGGATATCCCAGCGGTCAGGTAGAGCTCTCCTCCATCCATCCCTCCGCTCCCTCTGATGCTCCCATCTCCCCTCACCCCTCTCTCCCTCTCTCTGACTCCGTGACGAGTCAGCGATGGGTCCAGGTGTCCAAGGAAAGGGAGCGGAGGGAAGGAGGCGTGAGAGGAGAACTCCAGGAAGGGGTCGGAGGTCAGGTAGTCCTTCCGGGACGGAGCGAGATGAGGCAGCTGTGGGTGGTGGAGTGAGCGGGAGAAGAGCTGCTGCATCGAGTAGTGCAGCAACGGGAGAGGGAGAGGAGGGGGTGGAGGAGGGGGAGGTGCGGGGAAGGAGGAAGACGAGGAAGACGAGGAGGAGGACGGGTGGAAGGAGGTGGCGGAGGAGGTCTCTTTGGGCTGTGACGCTGAAGGCAGGAGGGGAGGGTGAGCAAGAGGAGTGGGTCGAGTCAAAGAGGGGTGATGCAGGGGGAGGTTGGGGTGAGAGGAGTTGACGTTGGCGGAGAGAGGAGGTCCGAGGAGCGGGAAGGTCTTCCGTGTGTCGGGGGACCTGTGAACGGCCAGTGGCATCGGCAGGTCTGACTGTTCGGAGCAACGCAGCGGCCCGGGAGGGAGGCCGCCCCCGTTCTTCATCTTCCTGAGCTGCTGCTCTCTGTCGCCGTCCTCCTTCTCTTTCGTCGCCTCCTCCGCTCTTCCTCGCGTCAACAGTCCCATCCAGCCCTCCCTCTCCTTTCCCGCGTCGTGGCCCTGGTCGGACGGGTGAAAAGAGATGGCGGCGGGAGGGGAGGCATGCTCCGTCATCTCCGTGTAAAGACGCAGAACTCTGTCGATGACTCGAGCCACAGCGCTGCCCAGCTCCAGCTTCAGCGCCTTGGCAAACTTCTGTCCCTCCTCGTCCTCCTCCTCCTCAGTCCCACCATCCCACTCTCCTCTCGTCAGACCTCCACATTCCAGCCACAGTCTGGGTCCCTCCACGATGCCCTCCACGTCTCCCTCTCTTCCTCTCTCCAGCCTCCTTTCTCGTTCTTTTCGCAGCTGCTCTTTGCGCTTGCTGAAGTTGTCGTAGTGGGAAACGGACAGGAGGGAGAACGAATCCTTCTCCATCTCCGCGGCATCGATGTCCTCCTCGTCGTACATCTCTCCCGTGAGGTCCTCCTCATCCTCCACCATCCCCTCATCTCTCCCTCCATCGCCGTCGCATCTGTTTCCAGTCAAGCTCTTCCTCTTCCTCTCCTCCTTCTCGGCCTTTTCCCCAAACGCCCTCCAAACCTTCTCCTGCAGGGCCTGCAGTCTCTCCCTGGCCTCCTCTAGCTGCTCCTTCAGCTCCTCCTTCTCCCTTCTCCTCCCCTCCCTCCTCTTCCCGTCTTCCTCCACCGCCTTGTCTTTCTGCCTGCACTCAAACTTCATCCGCTTCACCTTCATGACGTCCTGACTCCACTCCGCCATGAGCACCGTGTCGCTGCACTTCCTCTTCACCTCTGTCAGGTCATCTTCTCCTTCCATCATCCCTCCCTCCTCTTCTGCTCCTTCCATCCCTCGCTCCATTTGACCGACGGTCACGTCTTCCTCCAGGCTCCTGGCCGCCATGTGTCTCTGCGAGTTCAGGCTTGGTGTTAGGATCCCTCCGATCTTCCTGGGGCCTCCGCCCGGCTGGAGGAGATGGTGGATGAGGGGGAAACCTGGAGGTCTGAAGGCCGGAGCAGCGTGAACGCCAGAGAGGTCAGCGGAGGAGAGGCCGGGGGTGAAAGTGCGCATCTGGGGGGAGGAGTCGTCGAAAAGATCTGTAGGCGAATCCATGCCTGCGACGAGAAAAAGACGGCATTAGAGTGGCAACGATTTTAAACTGTTTTTATTGTTCTGAAATTATATAAATGGTGGTAAAACTAGTTTTTTACAGCCATCACTACCACAAACTTCTATTTAAGTGTTGTGTACTTGTAATTTGTCTTTTTTTGTTTCTTAAAATGTGAATAGTAGCCGTTCACTCCCTCCTACGTCCATATCGTGTTATATTACAGCTGCAAATCTTTTGCTGATCCGTTTTACCGACAAAAGAAAAAACTCGAGCTCTGTTACATTGAATGGTGAGCATCTGTGAACGTCAATTTTTAAGAAGAGAAACATGTTGTCTATTGGAGTTGGATCTTGACTTTGACTAGGCCATTTAATTAAGACATAGTTATACATTGATCTAAACTATTTCCTCAAAGCTCTGGCTGTATGTTTAGGGTTGTTGTCCTGGTGAAAGGTGAACCACCATCCATCCTCCAAACCCGTTCTCTTCCACAACTGTCTACTTTTAAGACTAATCTTAAAACTTTCCTTTTTGACAAAACTTATAACTAGAGTGGCTCATGTTACCCTGAGCTACCTTTATAGTTTTGCTGCTATAGGCTTAGGCTACTGGAGGACATCAGGATCTAATTTTCTCACTCTATAGAGTTCTACTGTTCTTCAATTATGCATTACGTGTTGTCATTTCTGCTTTAACTTTCTGTTCTCTCTCTTTTCTCTTCATAGTAGGTACACCTGGTCTGGCGTTCTATTAACTGTGACATCATCCAGAGAAGACAGATCACCTGCTATTACCATCTAATGTAGAACAGATTACTAGATCAATGTGTGCTTCTGTGCTTTTTGTCTTGTTGTGTCTCTGCTCTGTCTTCTGTAACCCCCAATCGGTCGAGGCAGATGACCGTTCATACTGAGCCTGGTTCTGGTTCTGATGGAGGTTTTTCCTTCCCGTTAATGGGGAGTTTTTCTTCCCACTGTCGCTTCATGCATGCTCAGTATTAGGGGTTTGCAGCAAAGCCATGGACAATGTAGACGACTCTCCCTGTGGCTCTACGCTTCTCCAGCAGTGAATGCTGCTTGTGGGGACTTTGATGCAATCAACTGGTTTCCTTATATAGGAAATTTTTTACCAATCTGTATAATATGATTGAATTTGACTTTGTAAAGTGCCTTGAGATGACATGTTTCATGATTTGGAGCTATATAAATAAAATTGAATTGAATTGAATTGAACTGTCTTGTATTTAGCTCCATCCAGTCCTCCCTATCCCTGCTGAAGAAATGCATGGTCACATCATGATCCTGCCACCACCATGTCCCATTTTAGGAATGGTGCATTCAGGATGACATCTATTAGTTTTGTGTCAAACACATTTTTTTTGTATCCTTCTTTGACACGTTCAGATTTGTGCACTATCTACAGATTGTCCCAACTGAGCTTTGAACCTGTGCAGCTCCTCCAGAGATACCAGGCAGGGATTTCTTGGCTCCGTTTCTGATAAATCGTCTCATTATCTGTCCTGATGGCAGGTTTCCAGGTGTTTCTGCTGTAGTCCTTCCACAGAAATGTGTGAGCTGTTCAAAGCTCGGTGGTTTTATAAACCAACTATCCTTTAAACTTCTCCACAATTGTCTCCCTGACCTGTCTGATGTGTTCCTTGGTCTCCGTGATGCTGTTTGTTCACTAATGGTCTCTGAGAAACCTCTGAGGCCTTCACAGGACAGCTGTATTTATAATGGGAATAAATTACGTTCATCTGAATAAAGTAGGGTTATTTCTTAATTATGTGACATGTTTTATTTAGGAGTATCAGAAGAATGGGATTGGTTGCAAACAACACTGTTTTATTTTCCTCCTAACAGACAATTTTGCACTACGCCCTGTTTGTCTGTCATATAAAAAATCTCACTGAAATACACTTAGGCACTCAAATGTAGTTTGCAGTAAAACGTGACCAAACGTGGAGAAATTCACAGGATATTTTTGCAAGGCGCTGTATTTGCTTGGTTTGGTCCTTCTCTGCAAACCTCAGTATAAAGTTATCAGGGTTACAAAAACATGAATAACAGTAAGATGAACACAGGTTTTGGTTCTCCTCAGAACTGCCAGTGTCAGCCTTACTGAGCAACTTTTATCAGAAGTATTGAGACTGTTTATGGAGTTATTTTACAAAACTGAAATGAGAGAGATCACTTCTTATCAGAGTCACGTTTAATTTAATTTTATTGCCTTTCATTGAAATATAGTACAGAGAAAGACAATATCTCCTATCAAAATGTGTTTTTTATGTGCGTTTTAGTGAATTTATCTATTGTCTCGATGTTATGTGGTCAGGAAATGAATGCTAGACTCACCTGGATAACAAAACAGACCACAGATCAGTCAACGGCTGCAGCCTCACCACTTGGATCTTTGTAATGATGAGCTGCAAAATTTAAACAGGAAGCAAAGGTTTAGCTGCATGTGTATCTCGTAGTTAGGCTGAAATCTATTTGGACAGCTTTGTAACACCGTTAATGGGAGGACAGCAATATGCAACTCTTTATCTTGGTCAGAGGCAACCTTCAGTTTGACTGATGAGCTCAGTTGGTGTTTGCTGCCAGTTCTGGCTGGATGGATGGATACGTTCCATTTATCCTTAAAAGTTTGCATTTTAGGGTTTTAAGTCAAGGAAATCCAACTGCAGAAAACATCTCAATTCAAACATCCAACCTGGGAACTCAGTGGTTTTCCCACAAACCCCACCCTCATAATCCAACATGGCTGCCACATGCATACACATAGCGACAATTGCAGTTAGTCACAAACTATTTATTTGCACTTCTACCAGCTTGTATCTGATTAAACTAGTCATACCCTGTTAGTGAAAGCTTTGCTAAGCTGTTTGAATATTTAATGTTTTTAGAAACACAATAATATCGGCTTGTATAATCATCGCTAGGTTGGTCACTGGGCACCAGTGGTGGAGAAAGTACTCATACAATGTACTTAAGTAAAAGTACAAATACACAGACAAAAATTTACTCAAGTAAAAGTCAAAGTACCACATTATTATTTTACTTAAGTAAAAGTAAGAAAGTACAAGCTTTTAAAACTACTTAAGTATTAAAAGTAAAAGTACTTGCCAACCATAATACCTAACGGCTTATATAATGTCATTAAGTGTACCTATCGTATTTAGTTTTAATAAATCAGTAATGTACCATTTTAATGAGCAATGCTGCAGATAAAACATGTTTTTATTGTGTTTACCCCCTGTGACAGTTAAGATTTAGATATTTTATTCTATGCATCAGAATTCCAGGGATCGATATCGACAGCGTTTAGCAACTTAACTTACCTCAATATGTTTTTTCAAATTTGATAGTGAATTTTTGAAAGATAGAATTTCATGCTTTCGGGGAAGGCAAAGGCGGCATTGGAATCTCCAGGAAGCATTTTTTGACCCAGTTATTTCAAAGAAATCTTTTAAATAAGGCCATGGGTGGGGCAGGTCTTCTGGAGGATGACTAAACTTGGACTCCATTCTGGGAGTTAATGATTCTGCAGGTCCTGCGTACTGTGCTGCTCTTCTTGAGGGAGGGCCTAATGGTTATTTCCCGCTTTGGACTGGTTCAGCGGACTGATTCTGCTCTCGCCATTGGATACTTTCAAACTAACGAACAAATCAAAAAACTGAAATGCGTCTTGGATGTAACGAGTAACGAAACGCTGTATAGAAATGTAGTGAAGTAGAAAGTACAGATACTTACTGTTAAATGTAGTGGAGTAAAAGTAGAAAGTATCCATTATTAAATCTACTTAAGTAAAGTACAGATACACGGAAATTGTACTTAAGTACAGTAACGAAGTACTTGTACTTTGTTACTTCCCACCACTGCTGGGCACCAGATTTAGCAGATTTCACCAGTTTGCTGACACAGTTCTGTATCCCGGTTTCAAAACACCCTCAACTGCAGGTGAAATACACACCTTTGCATTAATTAGCTTTAGATGCACTAAATGTTCTCACAAGTCACTTTTGTGTCTCAGTACCAACCAAAAAGTGTTTTTTTTTTGTTGTTGTTGTCTGTATTTGACATTGAGGTGATGTGAAAAAGGGTTGAGAGAGTTGGAGAAGACAAGGTAAAGGTCTACGGGCAAGACTCAAACCTGGAACGGCCATGTTGAGGACAGACCCCTCTCAACATGGCTGTACGCCTGTTTAGGTTTTGGTCAGTCATCTTTACGGGTTTTTTGGTTAGCTTTCCCTGACCACACCCAGGACTCACTACTGACTGACCTGTAGACTCAAGAAATTATCCCTCTCTGACAACATGAAGCAGGCTAGCAGAGCTCAAAAAGCAACACAAAAGGCCCTGATCTACAGTAACTCAATAAAGCTGGAGACACAAATTCATTGATATTTCTCTGTTTGGAAAGGCTTTGGGACTCCTGGACTTTCCGGTCATCTTTTAATAGCAACCAGAAGTCGATCCAATTAAAGACCTGTGCTGGTTTTCATCGAATACCTTCTAGTCCGTCACAGGACTGGTTGAAACAGATGCAGTTTATGTACATATTGCTGTGAAATATCTTTTCTGCAAAGCAAGGAGTACGTTAAATGATCTTAGCTGATATTTGACAGATTTCCATCAGACTTAACATGAGGCAGCATCAAGCTGCCGCTGCAACCAGAATCAGAGGGAGGACAGAGGGAGAAAGAGGCTGTCAGCTCGGGTTAACAGCCTGTGGGGGTCAGGCTATGTCCTGGTAGGACACTGGGTAACATCTGGCTCATGATCTCTGCCTCGCACCGTCCTCCGCTTTTCTTTCTATATTTCCTGTTGTGCTTGAATGTGCATTGCGCAGGCTTATTCAAACTGAGAAACAAGCAGCGTTCGCGTGTGTTTCAATATTCCAAATGCCAAATGTTGGCTTGTTCTCATTGTCTAATCTTAACCTGCCTTTGTGCTACACCTGGAAAACCTTGTATAATCGAGTATTTCAAACACAAAGAGCCTGTCCTCATCTCTGTTTTTTAGTAACCTCACCTCCCTCCCACTGCCCCCCCCCCCTTTTCCTTCCTCTCCCATCCGATCTTTTCCTCCCCCTCGCTATGTTATCTGTTTGGGCAGGTTGTTAAGCTCTGTTTGATCAGAGTATTTATCGTCACACACACTTTCACCACCAGAAAAATGGGAAAGAGGCTTGAGAGAGAGCTAACAATGGTCAGCTGTCCTTGTAGAGTGAAGTGGAGTGAGAGGAGAGAGTGTGAACAGCAGCCGTAACACTGTTAATCCACTTCAGATGGACATCCTGCAGCCTACACTGAAAGATCAGAGTCATAGATAGATAGATAGATAGATAGATAGATAGATAGATAGATAGATAGATAGATAGATAGATAGATAGATAGATAGATAGATAGATAGATAGATAGATAGATAGATAGATAGATAGATAGATAGATAAAGTAGTCTACCCTCATGCAACATGGACAGAATAATCTTCCTATAAATAGCTAAATATCAATTATTCAAATGCCCTCTCCTCTCTGTTATAATACAGCCCAGATGGCAGGCCGACCAATGCGCTTATATCAGGGACAGATTAGCCTTTCAAAGCCAGTGGAAAGCTGCACAAAATATGAGCCCTAAGCTACAAATAGGACCGCTATTAACCACCAGATTAGGTTTAGGAATAAAGCACTGCTGGAGCAGAAAACTGACAGCACAGTGATTAACATGCCTAAATCAGGCATGTTAAATAGACCTAATGCATGTTGGGAAGTGTTTTCTCTCTCTCTCTCTCTCTGGAAATTTAAAATCAAACATCAATTTGTTGAGAGACTTCAACTTCTAGTATAAATCTGGCTTGAATAAAACAATATTTTATAAATATTCAAATAATATGCACAAAAAGTAAGTTAAGAAGGTTTTTTTTTTGCAACATTCACATAACTACAAATGGGACAAAATACAAAAATTATTACAAATATTTTAGGTTTTAAAAAATAAAAAAATTTAAAGAATTATTTCAGATAACATTTACCTTACTTCAAGTAGTAAAAATAACATTTGACTGCAAATAAAATTGTATATAATTCTTAAAAATATTCATATGGAAATAGTTCGGATTCAGATAGTAAATAAGTAATATTGTTATTTTGAAAATAAACAAAATATATAGTAATAAATAAAATATAAAGTAATAAAAAAACTGATTTAGGAAAATGTACAACATATATAGTGAAAAAGGACCTGTGACTAAATATAAATTAAAGGGCTTTTTTTTTTTACATTTTCATCTAAACATAAAAAGTTCAACATGCACATATACTACATGAACCCTGACTGTATATGCATTCATTTAATTCAAAGTAAAAACGGACAAATTATAAATATATTTTATTAAATATATTTAAAAATATGAAAATTATTTTTGGACAAATTCCCCCAGTTACACGTAGCAAATATACTACATATATACTACATGTGCACACTCAGATAAAAATATTTTCCTGTGAAAATTTAATTTCTAAAATATTTTTGCTAACATTCCTGCCATCATATATAACTTAATTTCAAGAATAAATAACTCTAAATAACACTCACACAGAATAATGTTTAAACTTTTAAATATTAATGAAGGACATAACAAGGCTTGTTTGTCTATCTATCTATCTATCTATCTATCTATCTATCTATCTATCTATCTATCTATCTATCTATCTATCTATCTATCTATCTATCTATCTATCTATCTATCTATCTATCTATCTATCTATCTATCTATCCACTTTGCGTTTGAACCTTTTGAAGCCTTGGGGCGCGCGGCAACATCTGCCGGCTCTGTCACGCGACAGGAATCCGCTTTGGCCGTTCTCGCGCGCCGACCTGTCACTTTGTCTCTGTGTGTGCGCGCGCGCGCCTGCGTCCTGTGACTAATTGGCAGCTGTGAGGACTAATGTCGCATGAAGAAAAAGCAGATAAGCGCGCAGAGAGGGCGAGGCGACCAAACACTCTGGCTCTTAATGCGGCCGGCGCGTTACAAACACCGAGTTTTTAAACGGAGAGCAATTAACTCACGGAGAGGGGCTCCAGTTGTGTCCGCTCCCCCGAAGCTTTTTTTTTCCACTCCACGGTCCGTCTCCGGTACAGACGCTGACCTGGGCTGACGGCTGCGTCACAGTTTTCTTCTAACCCCGCCGAGCAGCCGCGATCCTCTGACTTTGTTCTAGTTGTGCGGTGGTTCAGGTTTATTTTTTTCCTCCCTCGTCAGTCCATCTATCTTTGGCCAGCATCAGCCCTGACGCGTTGCTCCCGGCGTGGAGTGGAGTGGAGTGGAGAGCGGTGGGCGGGCAGGCGGGCTCCAGAGCTGTCCACTTGACGGTCCGATCCCTCCCATGTTGGCATGACCCCCAGTATGAGCTCATGCACGCACACACCATGCATACACAATCATTTCTACTTCCCCTTTAGTTAATTATTTCACGTTGCCTATTAATAGCAATTATTGTTGTCTCACACATAACGGGAAGTGGGAACCTAAAGAATCGCCTGTCAGTTCCCCCTTTTTTTTTTTAAGAGCTGGAACCACATGAACAGATGTCAGACTTTCTGTACAACAGTCCTGCCGTATAAATGGCAAATCCTCGCCTCAGAAAGTTTAAAGCAAGTCATATATTAACAGTTTTATCTCACTGCGGGAATCCTTTTAGAGATCTGGCCCTGAAGCTGGACACACACAAAGAGCCACTGTCACACTCCGCAGCTTGCTGCTGCAGGCAGGGTACCTTTCCAAATCCGAGCCTCCACGATCCCCGCTATTTACTGTTTAGTTAAAAAAAAACCACTCATAATTGGCATGAATGTCATACCCATTGTGGAATTTTAATGCTTTATTTGAGCTATTCTAATTTTCAGGGTGAAATTAAACTTTAATGCATTAAAATAACTGTTTCAATGTAATGTCGTTTTTTTTTTATCCACACAGGTTCAAAGCTAAACACGCAGGCTTAAATTCAGTGGCAGTGTTACAAATCCACTTTTCACAGCAGAAGGTAATGAGGTAAATCGATGAAGATTGTACCAAGTGCTGAGCATGGTGGTGAAAGCATCATGCTGGGTGTGACAGCCATCAAGAGCAGTTATGCTGTGTAAGGTAATTTCATAGATTTAATTTGCAATAAATAAGTTCAAATAATGTCAAATTAATAAATCATCACAATGACGGTAAAAACGCACATTTCTGTAAATGTTCCAGGGTGGAACCAATGTTCAGAGTGTTGTTTTGGTCGGATCGATATCTCCGTTACACCCTAGATTTGATGCTCTATTTTTCCCTTTCTGCGATGCTTGTAATGAAGATTTTTTGTTTCTGCACTTTAATGAAGAGGATGGCGTATCTATACACTTTTTAAAATTCAAAAGCATACTACTGGCAAATGTGATTACTGTGGAAAATATTAAACAATAGAACATGTTATATTAGAATGTGTTAAGATTTAATATGGGTCTATTCTGTCCATTTCTCACTGCCCGTCTCACCCCAGTTGAAGATTTGGTAGTAAAGGAGAAACAATTATCAGAGGCAAACATTTAAAATATGCATGTTTCTTTCATTTGGAATTCAAAAGAGACAAAGAAAAATGTACAAGCTTAGTTTCAGTATGTTACAGATGTCCTTCTCCCCAGCCATTGTAAGCTCTTTGTCTGCCCTCATCTTCGCAAACCCATCTTTTATCAGACTGACCAGCCCCTCACCGATTAGTTTGGGGGTTGTGGGCGCAGACATTAAGACTCCAGGTTCTATCTGCTCCCAAAACAAGGAGATTATTCTCTCGAGAGTCTTCATGAAGTAAGACTGATTTAGCACCCAGATGTCCTAACAGCTGGTCAACCCAGATGACCTCAAGAACCATAAAATAGCTTTCAGACCTTAAAACAAAAACCCTGTGAGCTGTGTGTTTTCTTTTCTCTCAGAGGGGAGACACAGTTTAGAGACCAGAAGTACCTCTTAATATTTTCCAAAAATGCCCGATTAATATAACAACTAATGATATATTTCCATAACAATTGTCCTAAATATGAAAGAGAAAGAGAAGATATATGAGGCGAGATTTTGAATGTATTAAGGAAAAGGTCAATTTATTAGATATTTTGAGGAATAATTTGTGGAGTAAAAATATACAAATAGTTATTAGATTTTCAAAGAAAACTAAATTATTCAATAGAATTTGATTATAGAAGGTGTGTTTATGAATGTGTGTATGATATAGATGGGTAGAATACAAGGATATTTATAAATATAAATAGATAGACCATCACGAACCACGCTCCATACCAGTAAGTGGCAGTAATGCTACTAAAAGTTTGTTGCCAACCTCCAATAAATCTAACAAGAAGAAGAAGAAGAGGATGGTGCTGCAAGATGCATTTTTATTAACCCCTTCAATATAATGCCGCCGATGAGGTAAACAAATTTATTTTGTGTTTCAATAAGGGAATATGTTTATGCTTGAGATATATGTTAAGTTTATTAGTCAAATGTCTTTAAATGTTATACAAGGGGGTCAAACTACTGATTCAGGAAAAGCTTATGTTGTTACAATTATGCTTCATTGTTTATGAGTGAGAATGCCTTATTGTATGAAAACTGATTATTTTATGTGGTTTGTACAGTTCTCACGGCACCATTGATGACACCTGTGTCCAATTAAATGCCAGTAAACATAAAGAACGCCCTCTGTCCATTATTCAACTTGGACGGCGTTACACTGGGGGTTTCACTAACAAGCGATGCTGCATGGATGAAATAATGAAGAAGCAGCCTTACCTCCAAAACCTTACGCTTCACCTCAGCTCAGTAGCTGGAAGGTGAAAACTTGGTCACGTTAAGGCCCCGTCCACACGAAGACGAACACGGTAAATTTTCATAAACAACTGAGGGAAAAAATGCGCATTCACACAAGAGGACGAGGCACCACCGAGAATGCCGTGGGTACGCCGGACCCAGCGGTGATGCTGTGACACTGGCCATGGAGTCAAACACAAACATTTACACACTTGTGGGTTGGTAGGGGACACATTAGAAAGGAGTCTGAGGACACTACTGAGAGACACAACAAACCCAACATTTGTCTCGGCATGTACGCAACACCAGCCAGCGCCATCTTTGTTTGTGAGAGCGAGGCGCATGAGGGATCCTGTGAGGGGGATGAAGCCCCAGCGTCATCGTTACAGAAAAGATGCAGCTCGCATGAACTAACCCTGTTTATACTGGTGATATTCTTCTGCCTGAGGTACACAAAATGTAAATATTCTTCTTTCTGGTTTATTTCTTTTTTTCTTTTTACGTATAACGTCGGTTTTATACTTGCTGCACGCTTGTGTTGGGCATCTGGAGGACCACAAAGGAAATAAACTCTTTGCTTTCTCAGCGATGATATTGCTAATGGTACTCATTTGCGTTACCTTAAAATACATTTAATTCAAAATTCTTAAATTTTAAACAAAAAGAAACTACTGCACGATTAAACTAGTTAGCGCGTTCCTGTTTTACTTCCCACCTGTGTGAAATCATGCATGAGATATGATTCACTTTTTATAGATCATGATAGAAAAACTAAAATCTGGATTTATCGGCAAACCGTGCAAAATGCTGCAGCACAGCTCTAAAAAAACACAGAAACATGACTCATACTCTAACCTTTTCAGTGAGTACCTTTTTCTTTTGAAAACTAATTTTTACATTTTGCTGGGAGCTTGGAGGGCTTTGCTCAGTCACGCAGTTTGATGCATTTCTGCCCTTTCAAACGGAGGCGTTTTTTAGGATCGGAAAACATTTTTTGTTTTAATGTATTTGCTAGGATTCACCCTTCCCCAAAAATAGGTCGATATTACAAACGGTTGTGATGTTTCAATGAATTCGACTGTAATAATATTAGTACACTGTCGTGGGAAAAAGAGTTTCCATAACTCTCAGTACAATAGTGGGAAAAACTAAGCACACCCTTGCTGCTTTGCTTCCTCGTCAAACGTTAGCTCATCAGCAGTGACCTTAGAGAAGCAACTATTGCTGCTTCATTATTTGGGTCAGCTTGAATACAACTGTGCTGAAAACTGGGAGAAGCTCAAGGACAAATAGTACCACAATCATGCAAAGGTTTCCTGACGATGTTACTGAAGGCTAGAAAACTATTGAACTCGCAGCTTTTAGTTTCAAAAGATAAAGAACGTAAATAATAAGAACCTGTGAGTTGCAGCACGTTTTAACAAAAGCAGCGACCTCCAGGCTTCATTTCCTGCTGTTATGATCCTCTAAACTCATAGGATTTAGACCTTCTTGCAGCACTTTTAATCGTGTTACCTGGTTTTGCGCATTAATGTAAAGGTTTGAGGTCTGTTTCAGCTTTGGATGGGGGGGGGGGGGGTTAAGAAGACCTTCTGTAGGATTTGCAAGGGAACAGAGGAGCCAGGTGCAGCAGATCAACTGATTGTCATCAGTGTGACCACCTCTCTAAAAACAGGAGGTCTGGCTGGTCTGGAGCCAAATGCAATATGTCAACACGATGCCAAGGCTGCAGGATACCAGCAGCGACCTTAGAGAAACAATAGTGGGTGCTCATCAAGCTGCCAAGGGTCATGCAGACCATTTACAAACAGCTTTGAAGTCCATCATTCTGCCACGAGAAAGATAGTTATTCCCAAGTGGAAAACGTCCAAGACAGCAGACGATCTTTCTAAGGACGGACATCTCAGGAAAGCACGACAGACCAAGCGACGCTCAATGAAATGGTAAGAGTCCCAGGAGATGCGTTTCTGACTCCACAACCCTCGGTTTGCATGATAAGTGTTAAAGTTTAAATTGTTGAATTCAGGTTTTCCAATCACTTCCTTGTAGGGATGCACAACATATTTGAATTAACATCGATATCGGCCATTTTTTGACATATAGTATCAGTCCAATGAGTAAAACTGGGTCAATTTTAACAACCAATGTTTGTTTCCATCTATTTGCCCTTTGTGCCAGTGTTACAGGAGGGGGAGGGAATGGGGTTGGTCAGCATGCCGTATTTAAATTTTTTGGCCATGTGACATTGACAGTAATGCATTGAAGCCAGGATTGTGTTTTTTTTCTGCTGCAATGTTGGCCGTGTGGTCGTTTTTCATGGTTTCAAAAGAAGAAACACGGAAAGCAGTGAGGTTGTCTACTCTAGACTGTAACTCACGTTCAAAAATTTGGTTAGCATAGGTACAAAATTGTGCTAAATTATGATCATCCCAGAAATGTAAATGTGTCTGTGTGTATATATATATACACACACATTGGTAAATATCGGTTAACACCTGTATAAGAGCAATATCTTTATGGGATCTTGGCCATAAGTGCAGAAAGCCAGGCTCCTAGGGATGCAGATTTATGTATAAGTATCTGCATGCTCAGTGTATTCCAGCGTGATACCATGATCGGTGCGACTGGTCCGGTCATGAGAACAAAGTGGAAACACGGGTGTCGGGTCAGTGGATGCAAATGGTCTAAACGCAAAGAGGTCGCCAACATTTTCCAGAACCAGTAACGACACATTTACAATGAGGCCTTCAGATGAGCTCAACAAATGATGCAGAGAGAGCTGCGAGGAATGGGTTTCCAGCTGCATCCCAACCACACATCGCCAAGTGCAACACCGAGTGTGATGCAGGGATGTTAGGCACGCTGCCACTGGACTCCAGAGCGGCCGAGGCGTGGGTAGAGCTCAGTGGAGAGAGGGTTTTTCATGTGGGGCTGTTCTTCAGGAGTTTGCCCATCGGTTTAAGTGAAACGATCTGTGAATGCCGCAGCTTTTTGTCCCCGTCCTGTTCCCACGTGATCCATAAAGACAAGGATGAGTAAAGTTGATGTGGAAAAAGTTGACTGTTCTGCACAGATCCCTGACCTTAACCTGTGTGTGCGTTCAGCTGTCATTAATCCATCCTGTAGTGTTATCCAGGGGGAAAACATCTCATTCTTTTTAGCCGAGCCTTCGTCTCCAAGCATTCCTCGCCTCCCCACCTGCTCAGCTGGCTGCCTTCTCCGCAGTTACACGCGCGTCTTCTTCTTTTCAGCAAGTTTATGTCTATTATCCAGATTTCCACTGAAAACTCACAACCATCCATGGAGCCAGAAAAACAAACGAGTGAAGTGAAGCTTGTTAGAAACAATCGAGCAGGAAGTGTCCTCTTACCAAAGAGAATTTAATATCAACAATTGGGATTTGCAACGTTGAATCTGAATGAAGAGTGAGATTTCGGGAACAACTTCTCAGTAATTGATATCATGTTCGGCCTTGACGCGCAGTGCCGATTTTGATGAAATCTAAAGAGAAATTGCGCTTTTTTTCAAGCACCGTGATGAAGGTGGTTATGATTTTAATTTATTTGCAGACATGGGGCCTGGGCACCTTGCAGGCATTGATTGGCATTGCTCCTCTGGCTGTTAACCATTTACTGTGTTTGTCAGGCAGTGTTTTTTGGACGTAGCGAAGGGAAAACCTCCCTGTCCGGATGTCTATCCAGGTCTTTTTTTTTTTTTTTACAGCTGCTCTTCATCTGCCTTGTTTTTGTTGATCTAATCCCACAGACCCACCGATTCCAGGAAAGCAGATGCTTAAACATCAGCAGCTCATTTGGACCGATGATGCCCGCCGCCGTAAATTTAAAACAAAACTCTTCCAGTTTCACAGATTAGACCGAGGCCTCTTCTCTATCCCCGAGCTATCTCCTCTCTCTTTCACTCCATTTGTTGTTTTTTTTTTCTCGCCAGTTTTTGTGCATCACCTGAATAATGTTACCCTTTTCAAATCCACCCCCCTCTCTACTTCTGATTAAAAATGGTTATGCACTGAGTGAAAGGTCGCAAGTTGTTATGGAAACAGGGCTGCTAACAAAAGCTGGACACATGGGTACAGAAAGTGGGGAGAGGGGGGGGAAAAAACAGAGGGAGATGTGCCTGAATAAATATGCAAAGAGGAGGAGAGGGGCATGGAAAAAAGAGGGAGAGAAAACGGTTTGAATAAATAAAAACATATGCAGAGGCAGGAGGAGGAAAGAGAGGCTGCCGGGTCGCCGAAATGACGGCTCCATCTGCGATAAAACCAATAACAAAAGATAATGCTGGGTTTTATCATTCCGGGAAGCAGGTTGAGGAACAAAGGTGTGCGTCCATGTGGACCGTGGGAGAATGCGACGGGTAATAAGTGCGCCGCAGCTCGGAGGATGCTAGAAAAACCTCAAATTGAGCGGAAAAGCCGAGCAAAAAAGCCTAAAATTATGTATCTGTGCGTGTGTGTTTGAGTGCCTGAGCAGCGTCGTCGTCTTTCTGAGGGCTCACATTATGTTAACCACTCAGACTAACATCAAACACTCACACACACACACACATCCTTCAGTGGAGGCATGGAAGTGCCAGCCACATAAATAGGATATCCCACAGCGAGAGATATAAAGAGAAATGGACTGACGGAGAGAGGGAGTGAAAGAGAAAGGGGGGAGAAACAACATTATATATTCATGGAGCGAGGAAAAAAGAAGGCGGGGGGGAGAGTAAAGTGGAGACAAAGGGAGGGGGTGAGAACAGATAGATGTGAAAGGATCAATAAACGGCATAAAGTGTATGTTCATTGATTCCCTAATATGAGGGGGTGGATAAACGGGAGGGAAGAGACGACGGTTTGACGCTCTATTGCTGTCAGAGCCACCAACAAGCTTCTGGCATAATTCTGGCTGAATATCCGACCAAGCTTATCAGAAACGGTAGAGTTTGTCTAAACTGACCATCGCCTATGACCTTTCAACATCTAACTCGGTGCATTTTTGGGATCGTTGTGCCATTAAGACACCAAACTGCGTTCAAACATCTACTGCCTAGCTTTTTCTTTTTTGACGTAAGGTTGATTACTTCCATCCCCCTTTGATTAATGCAGCTGCCCCATAGCATGACACCGCCACCACCGTGCTTGACAGTTGGTGAATTTTCCTCTGCACTTGGGACCAGATGTCGCTGTGGAGCTTTATGTACTCTTTATAGAGTAATATTGTAAAAAGACAGATTCCCTTACCAATAAAATTCTGTTAGAAACATTTGTGTCTATGTATCTAAGTCTACCAGAAAACTGACAAGCTCAGTAGGCTGAATCATCTTCAGGCGCCTTGATGTTGAGGCCAGCCACTAATCTCTATTATACACTGGAGTGCTAATCGCCGGCTGTTAGAACGAGTCTCTTTGAAGCCACCAGCCGCCATATTGGTACTCCCTATTTCCCCCCAGTAACTAGGGAATATGTACAGCATCGAATAACAAGTATTTTCTCATGTTCAGGGGGGGCTTAAAACTTTTAAAATGTCATAAGCCATATACTCTTATGTTATGTTCTAAAACTATCAAGTACTGAGAAAGTCATGTGCTGAATATTTTGCATTTTATTTATATATATATATATATATATATATATATATATATATATATATATATCTCATGTAAAATATTTCAGCACCTAATTTCCTAGTAGTTGATAGCGTTAGTACATCCACTGACTGTAGAATTACCTGTGAAACGTTTTCACACAGCCAGAAAACTGCTTGTTGTTGCAACCAAATCCTGTGGGATTCTGTGAGAGTAGGGAGTAGCAAGATGGCGGCCAGTGACTTCAGTTTTTTAGCAAAATCAGCACTCCAGTGTATTATATAGCTCACTGGGGCCGGCCCACCGACGTTTGTTTAAATAACAAACCTCTGAAATCGCAGTAAACATGTTCAACACGCTCTTAGACAGCCGTGGGCACAAATACTACGGAAGAAAATTCTACGGAAGAAAATTCATTCCACCAAATATCCTTAATTTTATATTTATTGTCTTTCAGTTTTATGTTAGAATTATTATTTTAAAGAAAGATAATCTGCATAATAATTTTCGGAAAGTTTAGTTTTATTTTTGCGGGTATAACCGGTGACGTCACTTCCTCCTTCACCAGACCGTTTGTGGCTGTTGCGGAGGAAGGTGGACTGATGTCAGCTGAATATGTTATTTGCTGCTGAACAGTTTTTTTTTAATCACTCTGTACAGAATAAACACGGCATCAGTTGGCTGACTCTGAATGCCTGAACGGTCGTCCTTACGCAACGCAGAGCCGAAAAAGTAGCGCGCCTCAGGCCGGCTACATCTGTAACAGTACGAATATCCGGGGGTAACTTGTTCCAGAGTCTCTGGCCAGCTAATGCAAAAGCCTGATCACCCTTTCAAGTGGGTTTAGATCAAATGTGGACAAAATGCATGATAGTCTTTTATGGTTAAAAGTTAAAAATAGATTGGTGTATTCAGTAATGGTATTTCTATATAATGTTATAACAAATAAAACACCTTTCATTTTATATACAAAACTATCCTTTAGTACTGATACACATTATTATCAAACAAGACATGCAGTAGGAGGTAGTTTTATTTTACCTAGAGTTAAAACAAAATCAATTCAACGTTCAGTTAGGTACAGGGCAATGTGTGAATGGAATTCACTCCCAAAGACTATCATACAACAAAACACTCTCTATGGTTTCAAAACTGCACTTAAGAAATATTACCTTCAAAGAAATTTGGATAGTTAATGTTAATTTTATTAAGGAGATGCTGTGTAGGGTTCTTGTAAGCTAGTCCTTTGATATAGATCTATCTGGAGTAGCAAAATTTTATGTTAATTATGTTTATTTATTTATGTTACATTTTAATGATAAATGGCGTTAAATGTAAATATGTAATAAATTTTGTGTAAATGTCTTGTATGTATAGTGTGTAATGTGATGTAATACATTGTATTGTCACATGGAAGACTGAAGGACCCCAGGAAGAATAGCTTTTAGCTGATGCTGAAGCTAATGTAGATCCAAATAAAACAAACAAACAAACAAACCCCACCGTTTACACCTTGCCCTTGAGACTTCTAAAATCAACTGATTCGAAGACCGCAATGACCGGTTTTGGTTCCGCAAAGTTAAAATTTTGGACAAACACTCTGGGGCGAGACCATTTAAAGCTTTTAAAACTTCTTTAAGGAATTGTTTTGGCAGTTCTTGTAGATGCAATTTCACAGCAGGAGACATTTGACTTGTTTGGGCCTTTTATTTTGTTGGGCCCCATAATTTGCTGTCTTCCATTAAAAAAAAAAAAAAAAAACAAAGAAATGTTTTTTTCCCCCTTAGCCAAACCCCAACATGACACATCGTCGCCGCCGTACTTCCCAGTTCAGATGACGTTCTCAGGCTTGTACGCTTCCCCCTTTTCCTTCTTCCTCGTCCACATGTATTGATGGTAATAATGGCTAAACGCTTGAGTTTTAGTTTTAATCAGCCTACAGGAGATGTATTCACAGCTTAAGGTCTTTGTGTCTGCGGCCATTTGCGGCTGAAGTGTGGGGCTGCTGCTTTAGGAGAAATGACTTCTTCCTCACTGAGCGGCATTGTCAGTAAAGGACTCATTTCACAGTGGATGATGACGCTCTCTCAACAGCTTCAGCCACCATCTTGTTGATTACTTAGTATTTTTAACACATTTTTTTTAAATATTCTTTTTTTTAAAATACTGAGCAGTTTTTAAAAAACTGAGTAATATTTTTGCTAAAGAATCGCAGGTGAAATAGTTTTTACCTGCTGTTTCACATTCATCATGGCCACCTGAATGACACAAGCCCAGTCTATTAAATACTCCTATGATTTCCAGAGCTGTCAGAGGCGCTTCGGATGGCAAAGTCTTTAATTTATATTAAGCCCCACAGCAGCGGCCAAAGGGGCCCTGAGAGGCTGATAACTTGTGTCAAGACCGACTGTAGGGGAGCGGCAGGCTGCAACAGAGCACAGGGCTGACAGAAAATAGACGAGTGTGTTTTATGAGTGTGTGTGAGAGAGAGAGAGGGGAGGCGGGGGGAGGGAGGGGGGGGGGCAAAGTGTGCTGGAATAGCTGGGGGCAAGGTGACAGAGGGAGAAACGACTGGACGGGGAGGGATAACAAGCTCACAGAGGAGGGGTACGGTGCGCGTGTGGTGCGATTAAAAACAAGGAGGAAGGGCTGAGAGTGGGGGAGAAAAAGTTGACGGCACGAAAAACAAAAAGCAGAGAGAAAAGGCAGGTGCGCCGCTCGGTTCAACCCAGTGGCCATTTAGGTCATAACGGCCTGCGTCTCCAAGCCGCGACTGCGCCAGAGTCTGTGCGCGCGTCAGCGGCGGCTCTGAGTGTGGAGCAGGTCCAACCGGAGCGCGTTGGAGAGCGCGCTGGGTTCACAGGTTGGAGAAGCAGTTTTTCTAGCCGTCAGGACGCAGGGGCCCTCATCTGCACCCACATATCCCCCCCCCCCCCCCCCCTCCTCCACCCCACCTGTGTCATACGTGCCACACTTAATGCACCACGTGTGGCACTAAATTATGCACAGATACACACATCTCTGTCTTTTGATCTCTCGTGATAACGCACGCGCGCTAACAGGCGCGCGGAGGAAAGCCATTATGCTCTCAGGCTGGAGTGTTTGGATGGCATAATTGCAGTGACCAGTGAGGAGAAAGAGACAGAGAGAGAGAGAGAGACAGAGAGGAGGGATGGAACGAGGGATGATAGAAAAGAGAGGAGAGTGCTGACACTCTCAGCATGCTAATGTTGCGAGGCTACACCCCCCCCCCCCACCACCACCACCACCACCCCTTTTGTTTCTGTCTCTTTCTGCATTTCACAGGTGGAGCTCTAGAACGAAGGGAGGGGGGGGGGGTTGAATGGTAGAGAGACAGAGGGATATTTAACAGGATGTAGCAGTGTTATCTCTCTTTCGCTGCCATGCCTCCATCCTCTTCAAGCACCCCACAGTGGTCAAAACAAAGCCAGAGAGAGAGAGAGAGAGATAGAGGGAGGGGGGGGGGGGTAGAGGAAGAGGGAGGCTCTGCTCTTTTCCATCCCTTTAACAATGGTAGGATCATCTCTGCTTATCCTCTAATCTCATCCCTTCTTTTTCCCTCTCCTCCAGCCTCTGTTATCGCTCTTTCCCCATGACCCCTAGTTTTCTCATCTGGTTGGGGAAATGGTAACCCCTCCATCTGTTTCCAGTCCTCCTTTCATCCCCCCCCACCCCACCCCCACCCCCCTGCCCTCCCTCCAGAGAAGGGATTCTGCTGTTTGCTTTCCATCCTCTGCCTCACGCCCGTCTCTCCCCAGCCGCTTTGGTTTTCGGCCAATAACTTTCAATCCTCACTAAAACTACAGCAACAATTTTTTTTTACTTAGTTGGATAAAATGTTTAGCGGTCCTGTGTCTTGCATACAAAGGTGTGCCTTGCGCTTGTATCCCCCCCCCCCTCCCCCCTGAGTTGATCCTTTGTAGAGCCACCTTTCCTTGAAATGCAGATTTGACCAGGTTTGCAAACTCAGAGACTGAAACCTTTTGCCCATTTAGTTTGTAAAACTGCTCAAACTGAGCTCTGCTGGACTTCATTTTCAGGTCGTGCCACAGATTTGGGGTAGGATTTGAGTCGGGACTTTGACTAGGCCACTGCAACATGTCAATATGCCTTTAATGCTTTTGGCTCATTGGCCTACTGGAAGGTGCTGCTGAAGTAACGCATCCTCAAAGCACGATGTTGGCCGTGGCAACTAATAGTTGTCCTGTCAACAGATTCCCCCACCTGGTGATTATATTGAGCTGCTCCAGAGTCGCCATTGGACTAATTCTCTGCTTGATCCCGTCCTTCCCTAACCAGTCAGAACAGGTAGGCGGCCATCTTGGTAGGTCTCAGAACGGTGCCATACTTCTCCGGTCATCAGACGCTGTTGTCAGTGGGTTGTTCCTATTTGAAACACTAGGTGTCACTATTACCTGCTGTTTCTTTAAAGGTGCGTTGCACACATTATAAAGTTTAATATCAGTTATTGTCTTTTACATACATGCCCTTACAATTTCACAATGTGTAAAATGAGCTTTCCTCTATTTACCGCGGTTGCCTATATCGGCTGAATTAGTGCGTTTATGGGTGTGACGCACTGCATGCTCTTGTTCACCTAGCTGCTTTGTTGAGTCTCCGCTGTAATCGATGAATTAGCGAGTGAACAGGGGCTAACTTCAATATTTATAACTTTCTGACCTCAGAGGACATTACGCCTCTAAACTAAAGGCCTGTGCAGTGTGCAACACTGGTGTTGTTTCAACTTTTCCCCAGAGGCATAGACATTATATACGTAGACTCCTCGTTGGGCAGGTTTTGCCTATGCTGAGGATGCGTCAGAGCGTCCGCCATGTTGGATGTGGCAAATCTGCAGTAGACTCAGTCACTTAAACAGTATCAGAGGGAGTTTAATCTCAGAATATACTTTTATATTTGGGATATTTTTATTTTTGTAATATTACAAGTTCATTTTTGTATCCCTTTGGCTTCATTCTCCTGACTTTATTCTCGTAAACAATAAAAATAATTAATAGAATCTAAACTGGCCCTATTACTCCAGGACTAAGATAGGTCGGCAAAATGTGACTGTTCTGAAAATCTTCACCATTAATTGTCATAATATGACGTTTTTCCCATAATATTATCACTTTTGTCTCTTTTTTTTTTTACTTAATTCTCGTATGATGTTTTCTCTTATTAGAAATTGTATCTCATATATATATATATGAGATATTATATATATATATATATATATATATATATATATATATATATATATATATATATATATATATATATATATATATATATATATATATATATGTGTGTGTGTATATATATATGTGTGTGTATATATATATATGTATATATATATGTGTGTATATGTATGTGTATATATGTATATATATATATATATATATATATATATATATATATATATATATATATATATATATATATATATATATATATATATATATAAATATGAGTAATATAATAAATAAATAAACAAACAAAAGAGATAATTGCCTTTGGATCGATGCATATCAATCAAAAGCCAATTTGGCTGCCATTCTCTATCAATGAATCTCTCTATATTTTTTTACAAGGACATGTAAGCTCCATCTATATCTTTCTATGTGAATACTTAAAACATATACACAGAGAACATAGACGTTCACTACTTTCTCCCACATACAATATGCGGGGTGACGTTGACGTACAAACCTGCGTCCAATGAGGCGTCTATGTTTATAATGTCTATAGTCAGAGGGGGCAGACGTCTGCAAAAATCCTGGAACTTGCATTAAATGTTTCCTGTGTTGACTGGAAACAAAATAGTTCCTTCTCATTTAAAGAGTTTTAGTGTTTCTTACCCTTCAAACTTCAGGCTCTGTAAAAATCACATCCTTCCAGTTTCTACTGATAAAATATGTGGCTCTGTTTTGGGTCCTTTTTTGATTGGAGTTTTCAATTCTGCAGTCAAACCAAATGTAAGGAATCTGCAGTGAAAGATACTGTATAAACAACTTGAAATATGAATTAAAATATACATAAAAATATACCTTAAAGTGAAATAGGATGACAGAGTGAACTATCATCTCAGCAGTCCTGATCAGTGGCACTCTAAACTTTATGAAGAGCTTGAAAACTTTTTCCCCTAGACTTCGGCTGCTTATCAAATAACTTAATGTCCAGTAGTCAAAAGAAGCTAAGGAACTATGTACACAAAAAGCAATAAAGCGACAAAATAAAATGGTTGAAAACCATCATCAGAATGATCCAGTGAATCTTAGTTCACTGCAGATCCAAGCTAGAGAAGTAAAGTTCTTGTTAAAGAATATGGAATAAGGTTAATTAGCTTAACTAATTTAGAACAATATTTGAAATGTGTGTTCAACCCATTCACAATACAAATCCTGAGTTAGATAAAACATTACTTGATAAAATAACATTTTAAAGAATGGTTTGCTTAGTAAAAAATAATCTTTAGGACACGTGATTTCTATCAATGTGATTATTTCTTCAGGTAATAATTAAAACTCAAATTGGTAACTTAGGAAGCTAGACGCTGTAGTGGACGACGACCAAAAACGACGTGTGTTGGAGCGCGTCCTGGTAGTGGGTATTAATGGGTTGATATTAGTTTGGAGTTAATCATAAAGTTAAACGAATGGCAGCTTTCCGGTATGGATACAATGCATAAGGCCAGTATTTGGAAAAATTTGATACTGTGTATCTTTGCGCTCTGCGTTTTATGATTGATTGCAGCTATTGTGTACATCACTGTCAGTTCGTGGGCTTCTTTTCACAAATTTATGCTAATTTTTGTACAGGAAGCTCAGCCATTACGATCTGAGCTCTCAGGGCATCATTTTGATGCAGGTCCCAAAAGTCAGAACCAAAGTGGATAAAAAGGCCTTAAAGTTTTCTGCTCCAGCTACATGGAATAAAATGCAAATGATTTAAAACTGTCATTTCTTAGAGCTTTGGGGGAATTTAAGTCAATTTTAAAGGACAGAGACATAAGCATATTTGGCTCTTGTACCTGCCCAAATGTTTAACACTCTGAGTTTTGTCTTTTGTTTTCTTGTAATGTGAAACTGTTGTTTATCTTTTTTTACACGTTTTATGTTGTATTTTTTATGCTGCTATCAGGGGCCGGGTCACATCAGATTTTTAAGGACAAATTAATATCTTGTTAAATGCTAAATGCTGGCTATTTTCTTATTTATCAGTTTTTTTTTTTTTTTTTTTTTTTTTTTTTCATTTTAATACCATAGTAAGTAGGACTGAAAACAGACTTAGGCACAAACATTCATTAAACTTTTCTAATAAAGTTCTTACTTTTGTTTTTGGGAATAGATTAAATCTCTTAGACATAAAAAGACCAAGGAATATTCGACCCAAAAAGTTCATTTGTTATTTATTTATTATTTTACTCTTTAGTTTCTCAGGGAATATTTGTTTGGAAATCCATGGAAACTTCACAGTTCTATAACTTGAAGATTTAAATTAATTGCACAGTATATTTTACGTCGTCTCTAAAGCGACTACTAACGGTCTTTTTAACTCCAAAATGAATATTATCGAATGCCAAAGGCTATTTGCACACTTTAAGCTTTTCAGGAAGTGTTATTGGTGCAATTAAAAAAGTGAAAAACATTGAACTGCAAAAAGGGAACTAAAAGTAAGTAAAATTTTCTTGAAATGTGTGTATTTGCCCTTAATTTGAGCAAGTAAATAAGATTATCTGCCTCTGGAATGAGTATTTTGACCCCTAAAATAAGATCATTATTATATTACTATAATATAATAGCACTATAATATAATAACACTATTTTAAGTGCAAATATCTTATTCCATTAGCGCATCATTTAAACTTGCTGCATAAAGCAGGGACAAATACACCTGTTTCAAGAAAAATGTACTTGCTTTTAGTTTCCTTTTTGCAGTACATGTCTTGTTATGTCTACTTGTTATGTCTAATCTATGTGCATTCTGAGCCGGTGCATCAACTACATTTCGTTATGGTGTCACACATTAATACTAAATAATCTCGATTTGTAGTTCTTAAGGCAAATGTCTAAATCGCCTTAATGGATTCTATAATTGTTGGTTGTTTTCTACTGTTTTTATAGGATTTTGCATGTTTAATTACAGAGCAGGTTAACAAAAAAAAAAATATTCACAATAGATAGTTTTGCGTGTATAATCAGCCCTTGAGTCCTGGACGTGTTCTTATTTTAAAATGAGCAACAGCGCCCCTTATAGGAATTGCATTGCAACTACAACAACTTATCCCCAGGCAACACTTTAAGGTTTGATATCTTAATCTATAAAATTTAACAACTTAATCCCATGGTCAAAGGCCACACATTTCAGGTTTACACAGTAAATATTGAAATAAAGACGTGTTAGGAAATTTGTTTCGCTTAACAGTTCTGAGCCTCAATATTTACATTTTAATTTCATAACCAGATTTTCGGTAGGGACAATTACAGCAGTTTCTCTTGATTCTTATTGATTTGTTTGCATTAATATCATAGTGTAGATGGTGAAACTTCACATTTTCATATGCATGTTTCATAGGAAATATATTTGTGAAGCATTAAATTAATGAAAAAGCTCAAGAGCTCTAGATATCAGCGCCTGAAAGACTGAAGGAACAACTGGGATTCTCATTTTACACCCAGAAACGTTTCTGCTTTTTCAGTCAAAAATGCATCTTCCACCCAGTTGCCTTTAGGGATAATTCAACTTTTTGTTGTTTATATTTTACTTCAATACGTTTGAAATGTTGTTGGCTTTTTTTAATGACATTTAAGGTAAGCACACGCAACAATATTAAAAGAAAATAAATTTACCAACAATGCTTCCCTTTCTCATTTGTCAATATATCACTTATGCAAAAGTAAAAAAGAACACATTTCTGGTCAGGTGACTGAATTCACTCATTATAAGTGGGATTTAAAGGTATGCTTTTAAACATTTTATTTAAACCACTCATTTCCAGGGTGAAACGATTACACAGTAGTTTTTTTAAAATCGACAACTGGGAGCAAAAGTTTGACTTCATCACTGATTTTCTCTAACCCTTGTCGACCCAAATACATCTAGTCCTCTTGACAGGATCAGTAAAGTTCATTTAAATGGGTTGATTTTCCCAGAAAAGGACCCAGATTTGAAAGACACATGGCAAACTATTAACACAGCTTAGCAGGGGGCTTTATCTCGTCTATTCTAGAGGCTTAGTCTGTGTTAGCTGCTCCAAAACCAGTTCTGATGAGTGATTTTTGGGCTCATCGTGCTGTCGGTTCACCTAACTGTGTCCAAGTTTCTTTGAAGGTATTCCTCCTAAAATATTCCACTGACTTTAAGGAGATACTAGTATCAGTGAAATATTCCCTGAGCATGACACTGCCACTTCCTTGCTGGTGCATTGTTCTCAGGTTTGAAAATTTCGCTGTTAAAGATGAGGATTCAGATGCTGCAGAAATGCAGCTGCTGGGAAACAACAGATAACTCACGGACACGGAGGACTCAGAGACTGACATTCTTAGATTGGACAAAATGGACTGATTAATTTAAATGGGTTGGTGATGGTACACTCCCAAGCTGTGTACACTCTAGGTCAGGCATGTCCAAAGTGCGGCCCGGGGGCCATTTGTGGCCCCTGTACTGATTTTGGGTGCTTTTCAAGAAAGATTTGGTCCAACAGCAGAGGTGGCTGATGGAGATGGAAGATTTTAGTTTTTAATTATGTTTGTGGTCCAACTGTTCTTAATGTTTGCTCTTAGTTTCTATTTTTCCATGTTCTAATTTGTTTCTACATTTCATCCCTACTTGCTTTTATTCTGTCTTTTTAATCATGTAAAGCACTTTGCATTGTCTCTGTACTGTAATGCGCTATACAAATAAATTTGCCTTGCCTTGCCTGTAATTAGGCCAAAATTATTGCAGAAAAGTTAAAATCCTACAATTGAAAATGTTCCGTCCAACATAAAGTATTCATCTTTTAATAAACACACTTTTGACATGCTCTTTATTTTCAAAGTAATGTCTATCCAATGACATTTAATTACTCAAATGCAGACTTTGGCACATTAAAATCTGCTTTGAATTAAATTACTAAAATTGGCTAATTACTGTTAATTACAGCCAGTTACAACAACTGACCCAAATACTGTTCTTATATTGCTAGACCAGAGAGTTTGTTATTGTTAAAGAGTCAAATTAAATTATTAGAATTTGCAAACTGATAACCATCTTTTAATACAAATGAGCAAAGCCCTTTTTTAATTTTGGATCTACGATGATTTACACATTGATTTCCTACCAAAAAAAATCTGACTTATCTGATTTATTTATTTAAAATGGTGATATTTTGTAGAGCAGGTAAAAAGAATTACATAATTGTTTTGGTTTAAAAATAACGTGTTATTTTTTTGGCCCTTGACCTCCTTGACTTGACAATTTTGGCCCATGTACTGAAAACCTTGGACACCCCTGCTCTAGGTTCTACATAATGCTGATGTAAATGATAATTGGGGCTCTCCCTTCCTGGTTTCACCCTTTCTTGCATCGTGTTCATGTATGAGAGTCCAGTACTGAAGCTGTAGCATTCCTCTGGCTTGTTAGATTAACGATGTAAAAGCATTGTTTTTGTTTCTGGAGTCATTTCTTACTAAAGAAGACAACAATAGAGAAGACCACTTCTCCATGGTAAAGAACTTGGAGGACCGCAATTGGATGTGGTTAAATCTTTACACAAATTTACTCCTTTAAAGCTGGTTCTTACTAATTCTGTCAAGTACAGAAATTAAATATCCATCCAGAATTATGTAAGAAGGCTGTTAGTAGCTACAAAAGCTTGTGGTCCAGGTTCTACTGTCTGAAGGACATTTAACCAGGTAAGAATGAGTGTGTGTTTAAAAATGCTTGAGTCTTTTTGTATAACTATGACCCCTTGTGGATTAAACCAAGTCAAACTCAGCCATCCACTTCCTGGTTTTAAAATTTTAAAGTTTTTTGTTTGTTTGTTGCATAATCAGAAATATTTTAAATGAATCATTACAAGCACAAATTTTATTCCATTCATGACCCTGATGAGTGTATGTAAAATACTGACCGGTCCCGTGCAATTGGTTACATATTATTTAGATTTAAAACTCATGAAAGACGTGCTTTTTATGCAGATTTTTGCTTAGAAACACAGAGAGCTGTAAATTGCTTTAGTTCGTAAGCCAAAAGTCAAAGATTCATCCAAACCAGTCGTCAAGCAACTTGTTTTTCCAGAACATTAAAGGAAAAGCCTCACTGACTTAAATTAAAATCAGATTTATTAACAAAACATTGTGCAAAATGCAAAACCACCGACGTACAGAGATGTTAACTCATCACAAACATCAATAATACAAAAGCAAGAGACAGAGAAAAAAGACACAAGAGCCGTGAATCACATCAGTCCTATTCGTCTCTAAAGAGCCAGTGTGCCGTGTGTTGCGTACCTCCTTACTGGCGTATTAAATAGCCAGAAAAGGGTTAGTAACTGGGGACAGAAACTGTTTTAGTATTTTTATTTTATTCTCCCTGAACCCTGAGTCGCTTTGCCTCCGAGCTGCAGCACCTTTAAGCTGGCTCTGTGTTGTCAGCGTGCACCTAGGGCTCCTGCGTGTGTGCAGCTGCGTGGCTGTGACTGGGCGAAGCGTGCTGATCCACCAGCATCTCGGCGTGCTTCAGGTACTGGGCCGTCCTTCTCATCACGGACTCCCTGCGAGCAGGATCCGGGTCCCCTGCAGCACACGAAAACAGATGAAGTCTCATCAAACTCTACCTCCTCTGTCCTGAGGGCCGTTTCACAAAAGCAGAATTTAGAGATCCAGGAAAAGAGACAAAGCCTGACACGGCGGGATCAGAGCATCGTGTCTGTATCATGAATCCAGATTAAGGAGGTGCGACTCTGCCAAGCCAGGTTTAAGTAATTCAGGTAAACGCCCGCCTCGGCTTTTTTTCAGGAGACCATGAGGCCGATCACAGATTCACCGATGCTACAATGGATAAGTTATGAGGAACTGAAGCACATCATCCTCAAGAAAGGAAACACTGCCGCTATTATAAAGGAAAAAGCATTTCTTCTATTGCTAAATAGATTTCCACTTTCTCTGATCTATTCTGTAAGTCTAGAGGCGCTGTTTTGCTGACTCTTCCATAACTCCTGAAAGGAAAGCGGTGAAGGGATGAAACTTTTTCAGAAGACGGCCTTTGCAAAACAATGTTCAGCTCATTTAAAATTTTAATATTGCCATTAATGATTAACACAAACATTGTTTGAATTCAAAACATTAAGCACAGATGCTAAATTTTTTTTTAAAGAAGTTAATGTAGATATCTGATATGCAATGAAATTACGTATTCATGATTACAAAATATCAAATAACTTAACATTCTTTTCCTTAACATTTGTTAGGTAACTGAGCTTTATGGTTTGTATAGTTTTCTCCTTTTGGGGCTGTTGGATTGCTTATTTTGTGAGCTTGAGAGGAAATATGTTTTTTCTGAAGGAGTTAGCAAAACAGCGCCCTCTAGAGTCACATAATTTCGTGGAAAATGGTGTAACATTGACTTTATTGACAACACCTTCTCCTTCTTTATCAGCCATTTGTCTCATTCCCTCATTACATACAATAGTTTATTAAAAGCCTTCCTGTCAAACTCAGGACATTATCAGTCTTCAGAAACCCAGTCGAACAGTAGCAACGACCACATGGATAATAACAAAGTTAACAATGATATAGGCTGCCATCGTCATTTTAAAATAATCGTAGTACTTGACTGAGTACGGGTTATCGGTGGTATTTAGATGCAGGGCGATGAAAAAACCCAAACACTCAGACAAAGAAACTGAATCACTGACAAAACCTCATCGGTTTCTGATCAGCGACGGCACCAGGATTAAATAAACCAGCCTGTTAGTCCGGTCTGGACCAGGCTCGGTGCGCAGAATAAATAAATTACCTCTGGCATGGTGACTGATGAGCTGCTGCAGCTGTTAGGAAACTGAGTCGAGGCCTATCAGGCAGGATATCAGGAAAATCCTCTGTCTTTGTTTTGTGAAACAGGCCTCAGGCTTTAGCGTTTGCTTATTTTTCAAGGTCACATTTCAGCTAGAAATGGGAAAAAAACATTAATTTGGCAGCGGTGGGATTCGAACCCACGCCCCCGAAGAGACTGGAGCCTTAATCCAGCGCCTTAGACCGCTCGGCCACGCTACCACACGTCAGCTGACGACTCAGTGACGGGATTTCAGTGGAGGGGGAGGGGCGCCACACAGCATGTCTGCAGCGTTGCAACACGTTTCTTGTTTAATCTGTTCCCAACAAGCATATTATTACTTATTCTTTGGTTTCACCATATAAAAACACTTTTTATTTTGGGACTCGGTTACTAAATTTGTAGTTCTCTGCGAGGCATTTTGGCATCCAGCTCATAGCGGCGGGTAAACCGAGCCCCCTCAGGGTGTCTGTGCTGCATTCGTGGGGAAAGGACAGAGTCCAGCCAGAGCGCAGGTCAATACAACATGAACAAAAATGGCTGATAAAGCACTTCACGCATCCAAGGTAAGCATTAAGTTTTAATATATTAATATATATTAATATATGTGACGCAGCTGCCCGCGTCTATCCCCCTCCTGTCTTCCTCGCCGTGGTGCACATGCTGGCAGCCCCCCAGACATTTGTAACACTAAACCCGTTCAGATATTCAGGGTTTCATTCAGAGTCTGGAGGAAGGGTGAAGAGGCCATCCACGCTGGCTGAAGTCCAGAGGGAAGTTTCCACAGTCATGGTGTCTTCTGCCGGTGGCCGGTCCCCCTGGGTCTGAGCACCGCCGTCTACCAGCACAGGTTAGAGCGCTTGATGCTTTGTGAAGAGGCCACAGACCCATAAACTGGCCCATCTGTTGTCAAAGGACGAGAGACACCAGACCAAGTGGTGCAGATGACCTTAAGGCTGCTAGCAAGAAACCGGGGGTATAGAATGACAGATATATGTGGTAGTGTAGTGGGCTAACGCTACATCTTTGATACAGGACCTGGGTTCAAATCTCAGGTGTGTCATGAAGGGCATCCGGGTCAAAAACTCTGCCAGGTCTGTGTTTTGATGACTTCTTGTGGCAGTAGCTGAATAAAGGAGCAGCGTACCTGGTTCTGCCCTCTACACGCCCAGATTCAACCATAAGTGGCCGATGCAAAGCGCCTCATTAAAAATGGGTCAGCTGATCGTTTTTTGTTTTTTTTTCATGGTTAAATGTAAAACCACTGACAAAAAACAAAGAAACTGTGAGAAAAAAAATCACAGAGGAGTTTATTAAATGTGTGAATCAGAGGTAAAAGCACAGATGTTGTGCACATTAAACTTGTGAAAAAGTTAAGTTGTTCGCTGTTTTAAACGTCGGATGACAGCCTTGCACCGTGTTGAAACTCCCATAAGGCTGAGCGTTCAGATCGACAATCAGAGGAGGGATGGAGACCAGGAGGAACGAGAGGTTTCCCCCCCTGATGATAAAGAACCCTCCCTGCAAAAAGCATCTTAGCATGCGTGAGTGGTACGCGCACCTCCTCTGCACTCTGGGATTTGAAAGTGTGGGTGGGAGAGCCAGCCAGCACCTGTAGTGAGGTGTAGCCACTGCCTGTATTTAATATCAAAATGTAACGCTCATAGTCTAAAGCATCATAATCCTTGGCCAAGTAACCTTTGATCCCTGAAACCTTGTTTCCTCCTAACTCTCCCATTTCTAAAGATCCTCCAGCAGCGGCACAGCATCCACTGCGCAGCGTTATGCAGGACAGGATTTGACCGTTTACAGCAATTAAAGTGATCGCCTCACACCTTAATCCCAATAACCTGTTAATCTGTGGTACAGGCTGCCCTGGTGATCAGCGGGGAGAGGAAGGTGATGTAGAAAACCCAGATGAAATGTTATTTAAGGGTTAAATTGGCGTATGGGCAATTTTCATTTATCTATTTGAAAGGTCCTGGTTATGTGTCACCAGCGTAAGCATTGAATGCTTATGAGGAAGTCAATCTATGACTAAAGTCTGATATGGAGTGAAATTGATTGTCTGGCTGCAGGTCACCACTTCACCATCGGCGTCGCCAGTTTACCTCGTCTCCAAAATGAGCGTACGCCTCGGTCAGAGGACCGTACATGTTCCCGTCAAGTTTTTCTTTCTTTTTTTAATAGATCCCAACTTTTACGTGGAAAGTGACGAACGCAGGTCTCAGACCCCATTTTGTGCGTACGCAAGCTTTATAAATGAGACGCCAGAGCTTGACTTTAGATGCTTTTTCTTTTTCCCCCTTGTAGTAAAATTTCCAGTTCTTACAGCTGGTGTAATTTCTTGATGAAACATAGTATAGTGAAAGTAGAACTTAGGTTTTAAAAACAAGGAACCGTGTTGTGTTACCCTGCACTCCAGTGATGAGTATGTCCACCGCCGTCCTGTACCCACGGATGGCAGAGCTGAGCTCGCCCTCCTTCTCCCTCTCCATGGCAGCGGTCAGCTCCTCGGCGGCTTGGTTCAGGTAGCCCACGTCTCCTCCAATCAGACTGGCCGGCGGCAGCGAGAACAGCTCAGAGTGGTCGCCGGAGGAGTCCGACGTTTCTTTAACACGACCAGAAAAAACAACAGATTTATTTTTATTATTATTATTATTTTAGGTTTGAGAGAAACTATATTTCCTGAAATAGGAGTCTAACCTCCAATGTGATGGTTGTCAAAACATTGTAAGTATCGTATGCAGTCCTGTCTAAAGGTCTTAAACCGTCTCTGATTTCTTTGAATCCTTATTCCTCTGAAAACAGTCAGGTAATGCACTAAAAATGTGTAGAAAAGCAGCCAAAGTGCAAATAAAAGGCAGAAAGTCTGGCAAATTATTGAATGAGACCACTTTAAAACATTAAAACGGAACGTCTGACTGCTTATAAGCAAAAAAAAAAAAAAAAAATACATTTATAAACCTTTATTTACCAGGCAAAACATTAAAAACAGTTTCTTATTTCACAAGGTTAGCCTGAAAGTGCTAAAACACTTAAAGGGGGAAGATGGGGAGAGGACAACAAACGTTTACATACACACTGCAAAAACAGAACTTAAAATAAGTTACATTTTCTTGAAATGAGTGTGTTTGTCCTTGATTTGAGCTGGTAAACAACATGATCTGCCAATGGAATGAGTATTTTGATTCTTAAAATAAGATAATTAGATATTCTGCCCTCTAAATAAGATGATGGAGATGAGTTGTTCTTATTTTAAGTGCAAAAATCTTATTCCATTGGCAGATCGTCTTATTTACCAGCTCAAATAAAGGAAAAATGCACTAATTTCAAGAAAATTTGACTTATTTTTTCTTTCGTTTTTGCAGTACATACATACAAGCAAATAACTATATTCAAAAAAACTACATGACTCCTTAAAAAGGTCGTTTAGTCATGCGTTTAAAAACAGGAAATGAAACTGTTTCTAAAACGTACCGTGATTTGATCAAAGTTCGACCAAAGGAGTGAATTTTTTTTATCCTGTCATCGCTGATTTAAGTAAGAAGGGGAAAGACTTAGTGGGGTTTTATAAACGAACAGAAGGCAGCGGGTGTTTCCATTGCAATGAAGGCCGATTAACCTGAGAGGACAACAGACAGTCGGATGTTTTATTAGCGGCATTGGTAATAAGTCGAGTGGCGGGATGATAGCTTGTATCTAGTTTTTGAAGCTTTCCTTATACAGGCGTGGCGATAGATTATGTCCCCACAATCAAACCAGGGAAGAATACAAACATCAGTGTTTCCTGCAGCACTATCTTGGCGAAGTTTTAATTCATTGCCAGGCCCAGACAATAAAACAGCATTGATAACTGCACGGCTGATAATACTGAATTGCGACACCCTCTGGTTGGTTATATTACTACGCCATGGCAGAGGAGTAATTTTCTTTGATCATCTGAGGAGATGTGTGGGGGGGGGACGTCTTCATCGACATCATTGTTGGTGAACTATATGTGGAAAGGTAAGTAGTTAATTAAAACTGATAATCGAAAATTACTATTTGCACTGTGTCAGACCAAATTCTGCCTCATGTGCTCTGATAAATTAAGATAGGATTTAGTTTTACGTATTCATTTCGCTATGCTTGCATGTTTATTTGACATTAACACGTTTTTTTTTTTGTTGTTGCTTTCTCACGTGCAGATAGTGAATGGCAGGGAAAAAACTGGCAAAAATACGCCAAGAAGGATTGCGTGTAGTGATACCACGTGCAAAATGTGCCCCAAGTAAATCATGTAAATAGAATAAAATGTAAATAGTTTTACATACAGAATGTAAATAAATGCAAATAAAGTGTTACAGTGTTACAGCTCTTAAACAGTTTCGAGTTCCATCAATGTGCCCCACCCCCCGGGAGTCATCCGCGCAAAACTGGTTACGGCCAACAACTCACCACCTCGCCTAAGCAAATTCCTGCGGGAAACACTGCAAACATTAACAAAGACTCTTTTAGCTGAAAATGTAAAAAATGAAGAGCGGTTTCTGCACAGAAAGCCAAGCTTTGCTTTGAAGTTCGTCTGGATCGTGGTAATGTGGCGACGGAAAGACAGTCGACTCTCTAACCAGGCTCCCAGGTACCTGGACTCTTTAACCTCATCTAGAGCGGTTCCGTCTATGGTGGTGAAGTCCAAGCTGGAGAGAATAAAGGTCCATTCACACCCAACGGCAAAAAGGCAAATGAAGGGAGAGATGTACATGTTATCCCAAAGGCGTGATCAGGAGCGGATTGACGATAGGCGATGCAAACAGCGGACTTCCAGGAACCTGCATATGGCTAACAGAGGTGCTGATCACTGGCATGGAGGGCATGAATGGTTGGCTGCAGCTGCATGCATTCAGCTTTAAATCTCCAGTCACCAGGAAAAAGCAGGGAACATGTCATGAATGATGTAACGCCGGACCTAACCAGATCCCAGGACTCGCATAAAAAGCAGATATTACATAAAAAAACAAACAAACAGAAGTAAAGTTCATATTGAACAAGAAGGACACAGCAAAGGCCGGCCACAGTAGGACGGTAAAATCCACCTTGTTTGTAGCAGGGATCGAAGACAGCCAGGTCGTTTTCAGACAGAGGAGGGGGTCCTTCCTCCTTAGGAGACGGGACCAGCTCCTCTGCCGCCGAGTCAAACAGTGAATCGAAGTCCTCCTGGGTCTCCTCCGACTGCTGGTGTCCTGGTAGAGACAGCTCAGGAGAGGACACTGCAGGTTGAAACGTAAGGGTAAGAGAGATGATGACAACAACAAAAAAAAGGGAGAGAAATCAGAAACACGTTGCAAATTCAAAGACTCGTGCCTCGGTCGTCCTGTTCTGCGTCGCTGAGGTCCTCCTGTTCTTCTTCTGCCGGAGACCCTCCGAACTCGCTGTAGGCCTCGGCCGCCACCTCCGGCTCCCCGACCTCCAGGCTAATGTTGGTGCCCAGGTCCTGCGGTAAGGTGGGAGCCTCCCTGCCTTCCTCCTCCTCGGCGGGTTCACAGTCAGACGCCCTCCTCTTCGGCAGGGGGATGAGCGGAGGAGGGAGAGGCCCGGCTGAGGACGCAGGGGAGGGATCCAGAGGTCTCGTGACTTCGCCGCCCTAAAACGAGAAAAAGAAGCAAGAGCGGCTGAGGCCAAACGAATAAGGAAGGGAGGTTTTTGGAGTAGGTGGAGGACAAACGGTGGGTTTTTAATCAGCGTCCATTTCCTCACCCTGAAGAACTCCTTGAGCTGGGGGCTGTTGTAGAGCGCGGGTATGCTGGTAGTGAACAACAGCATGCTCTCTGCTGCCTTCCTCCTCTCCTCGATCACAGCTTCATCAAACCTGCCTAAAAGAAAAGACACCCAACACGGCGATAAAGCGGATGATGGCGCCAAATATGGTTTGAATAAAACGCACAGAGAAAGGCCCGGCAATCACAACAGACAAAAAAAAAGAAAGTAAATAAAATAAAATAAAAATGCTTGGTATGCAGTGTGACTTCTGATCCGGCCCCAGCAAGATTATTCTTTACTGCGATAAAAACTCTCCCTTCAGGGCATAATGGTTTAAATCAGGGGCGCCCAAACTTTTAGGCTCGTGGGCCGAAATGATCAAGCGAAAAGAAGTCAAGGGCCAAAAAAAAAAATAAATAAAAACATAACATAACCAAACAATTGCAACATTTTTTTTGTTACCTGCTCTGCAAAATATGATCATTTTAAATAAACAAATTAGACTATCTGTATTCAGCCAATTTTAATAAATACATTTGATATATTAAAGAATTATTTTTGTTCTTTGACAATGTTTTTTTTTGGGGAAAAACTATATTCTGTGGGGAATAATGAAGGACATAGTTATTCTAGCAGAAATGGTGTTTAAGAAGTGCTTGCTGTTTTGTGTTGCTGTATTCTGTGGGTAATAATAAATATGGGCACTATTATCCTAACAGAAACAGTGTTAGTGTTTTTATTTGTGTGTTGCCGATCTCTTCCGAACCTGAATATAGATTTCAAAAAAACAACATTCCAATCAGATTTTAGGACACCAAAGTCTGCATTTGAGTTAAAGTCTCTGGGTAGATGTTTTTTTATCTAACATTTAACTGTAAGATTTTAACTTGTCTGTAATAATCATAAGTGTTTGTTGGCCAAATCTTTCTTGAAATTGAAATGCAAGTGGGGGGCCACACAAAATCAGCACAGGGGCCACAAATGGCCCCCAGGCCGCACTTTGGACACGGCTGGTTTAAACGTATGGCTCTTCTACGTTGCTGTATGGATACACCTATATGCAGCTGGTAGTCTCATCTAAGCCAATCTCATCCAAAGCTGCAGATTGCACACTGATCAGTTCAAACTCCTGCACATGAGTACAATGTGTGCTAACTCTACCAAGATCTACAGGAAGGGGTCGTAAGATGCGAGGTGAGTTGATACCGATGTGCTAAAAAGATTTCGTAGGTCTTTATTTGTGAAACCTGAATCAAAAAACAGGAGGAAGGGGGCACTTTTTTGTAAGACTTCCTATAATAATAATACTTTATTCTTGGAATTTTACACTTTATTTTCAAAACATTTCGATTTTATTCTCATAATCCCGCCGCCCCAAAAGAAAAAAAAAGGGGGTCACCAGTTTGTGAGCCGGTTATTTTGGAGGCCGCAGGCTGAAAGGTTTGGGAACCACTGGTCTAAGAAAACAATAATCCCAAACACACTTCAAAAATTAATTTTGGAATAGATCGATCTGGTTTACAATAAAGTTGTGGACTAACTCTGTTTAACATTTATGGACTAATATTAAAAGACAGATCTGAACCAGGAACCACCAGTTTACAGGAGTTATATCGGCTTCACCAATGATAAGGAGCGAAAATCCAGCCAGAACTCCACTAGATAGATAGAAATATTTAACCATATATACATAAGATGTTGAGCCTGATTGGAAGAGATAAAAATCTTGTTTCACAAAAATTACTTGAGTTTGTGTGTCGTATAATCAATCTACCCTGGAAAATGACCTTTAAATAAAAAACCAGAAGGTTAACTTTAAGAAAATGGTGCAAACGATGAGCCTGACGAGTGAATATTCACCAGAGATAACTACAAAGCCATCAGAAGTGTGCGTGCAAAACACATGTACGCCTAAATTTGCATGCCTTTCTAACCTGTGGTACCTTTCCTCTGTTATTATACTAATAAAACAAAAAGGCCGACTTGAACTTCTGCGCAACACACCAAAAACTTGTGCGCGTGGAAAAGCCGGGAACTCCTCCTGCCTCCTGAACAGGTTCCTGTGAGTGTAGGCCAGCTCTCCGTGGAGCTTCTTCAGCTCCGAGAACCTCTTCCATACCACCACCTCCTTCACGTCGTCCGGATGCCGCTTGGAGACGAACTGCAAGACAACAGAGGGAAACAAAAAAAAAGTTAGATTTGCTTCACTCAGACAGCCAGGTTTTGAGGACAGCGTTGCGTCTGCAGAGAGGTGTCTCTCTAAGGTCTGTGGGCGTTGATGAAAGCTTGATAAATCCATTTTGAAGGGGCGTTCAAGTGGTCATAAGGTGGCTGGAGCACATGAACAGCATCACAAGTCCTGCCTTTGTTTCACTCCAGCACAACCTTAAGACAAAACGCCCATTGTGCGTTTCTGTTTTAAGTTTCTAATTTCTCCAACCTTGTTATGCACTGTATCGTGACATTAAAGGACATTTTATTCTGTTTCACACAGTTCCTGCGAACTTGTTTTTGTCTCTGTGTAGCAGAAACAAATAGATTTTAGCTGTAAAAAAGAAAAAAAGAAGTAATCCTTAAAGAGTTGGACATTTATTCAGTATAGCAACAGCAATTTGACCAACACCAAACAGTAACGAGGAGTTGTAACCAACCCTGGCTGTCACTTTGTACTCCGTGTGGCCCTTCTCGTGGCTCCGTGGGTCGGTAACGGAGAAGAACCGGTGGTATTCCTCTTTGGGTTTGCGTGACATGTCCCGAGATGAAAGAAAACAGCAACACGACGCAGGACTGACGGCAAAAGAAGCCGCGGTGCTCCTCTCTGTTGTGATTCTTCACTCGGTTTCCTGGTTGGTGACGTACGGCAGTGCGTAAGGACGTAGAGAACGGTTGACGGCGCTTCGGCTTTGTTGCTGGAGCAACCACCCGTCTGCGAGGACGCCATGTTGTGAGTGGCAAGGTCGCCACAGAAACCAGCACATGAAATATGGAAATTCCGCTAATTTTGATGACGTGCTTTCGATAGAGCAATTTATGTTGGTTTTATGACTAACAAGAGCGACAGAGGAGACAAAAAAAATAGTAAATTATAAACTTGAAACATAAAACCTTGAAATCTGCGCCTACCCTGATTCACTACGTAAAATACACAACAAATATGTATATTAATAAGTAAAATGTGTTCAGTGACGCTGTTTGGTTTGGTAATATACAAAACTTAATATAGTTATCATTCAAGGGTGGACATAAACCCAGTTGTTTTGAGTTTTTTTTTACGTTAGTTGGTTGAATACTAGCAATGGTGATGGGTATAAATTAAAATCCCCCTTTTCAAGCTAAACCTTTTTATATATACACTCTAGCATAACAAATGAGCCTCGTCTTGACTTCAACTTCTACTTTGATAAATAATAAATATAATATATAATAAAAATTAATATGCTGATATCCTGGCGAGGTATTTTGGCATTATCAGATTCATTTAAAATGTAAAATTCAAGAAAGTAAAGGAACATGTGCCTATAGATATTAATTGAATGTTTAAAAATGTAAACTTAGGTATGTTAAAACTAACAAGAATGTTGTTCTTTGTACAGTTTATATTGGCTGCACTTCAAACCACTTCAGGTAGTAATGAGGCTTAAGATCCTCTAGGGAGCGCTATATACAAAAAGCTAATTTAAAAGGGGGTGGTAAATGGGGAATAAAGGTTGGAAACAAATGCAAGTTGTATTTAATCTTATTTCCACATCTGTTATTTATTTTTCCTCACTTGACTTCAGCAAATCTGTGTTTCTATTCCTCAAAATAAACAACTGCTATGCATTAAACAGGATGCTGAAACAAGAGACCCAGACAGACCTCTTGAGAATTCCTTGTTTGACACAATAGAACAAAGAGATGAAGAACAGATAAAACTTCAAGGGAGCGGAAGCTCCACCAGTGCAAGTTGTGTAACGCTTAACCTATTATCAGTATTCCCAGTGTGTCCATATGATGCAACCAGCAGAACTGACGTCTACAGTAGCGGTCCTTTTAAGTACAATTAACTCAGTAAAATAGGTTAAATCTACTCATTATCAAAGCTTTTTCATGAGAATTTATCTCCAACAAGCTTGTGGTAAATGTTTAATCAGAAGTGTCCTGAGATGCAGAAGTGAAAGCGACTGGGTCAGCGGTGCCACATTCAAGCCCTCTACATGACAGAGAGTCAGAAAATAGCAGAGGATGGTTTCGATCCACCGACCTCTGGGTTATGAGCGCGCGGTCGAAGAATCGGCTGGGAAACAGTTGAGCCAATGGCGTTTATGCAATGTTGAAAATGTTTAACTTACTAAGCAATAACCTTTGTGGAATGTTGAAAATGTTAAAAATGGTGAAAAATGTCGAAGTCACCAACCAATGGCGTTATGCAACACTGAAAAGTTGAAAATCTGAACCTGTCCATGGTACTAGTTTAGTTGTTAATACTCATAAATATATGATGGGATTATTTTTTTCTTTGATTACGGTTTTTCAGTTGACCAAGACAAGATTCGGTGGTGCACATGTTGCAGCCGCAAAGCCAGATCTAGCCATGGCCAGAAAAGTGACTCTGTAGAAAAGTGGGTTGTTTATAAATGTTACTTAAGACTTTATTTTACAGAAACAAGGCACAGAGATGCCTGGTTCCGCAGTCAGCATGACCATCTCAGTGAGCGATTACCTTTTCATCTAGAGCTTCTGTAGTTCTACACTTCACTCTGTAAATAAAGTGTTCCTTAACAAATGTAAATATCTGATAATGAAACTTTGAACAGGCTGTAGACCTCCAAACTGAGGCACCAGCCCAAGATACCAGTGGATGCTCCTGTATCTGTAAGTTATCTTGCACTGATACATATTTTTTTTATGATAGCGAAGTATAATTATACTTTGTTTCTTTTCTTTTTTTGCTGCGACTCCTCAGCCGCCCCGTTTGTGGGCAGAGGGCTTCCCACCTGAAGACCATAGGTGGATTGCACAGGTGTTGTTTAGGATGGAGGCAAAGGACAAACCACAGCTCTAGGACAACCTGAAGCTGTGATACTACCCACCGCAGCCTAGTCCTCTCTACCACCAGCCACCTTCACCTGACCGCTTCTTTGCCCATCCACTGCTCGTGTGGATGCCGTACAGGTTGTGGAAGGTGAAGGTGGTCTGCCCCAATCCTGCGTGTGGTGGGCATCAGCTCACTGGAGCAGGGCGGGTCCTGGACGTTGACCGCATTTACATCATGGTCACTGATACACTGATTTGTACCCGGTGTAAAGGCTCATACGTGTCCTGGAGCCAAGCTGCCCTCCAACAGCTGGACTTGGCTCACAGGTCAGAATTACGGGTCATCATGACATCTTTTTTCCATCTCCAAATGAACGCTGTAGATTCTACACCACTGAGTGTGTGGGCTTCCTCCAGAGCCCTGGTCTGCTGCCTGTGATGTTCCCTGAGCCTGTCCGTCTACAGCCAGGACATTTTGACAAGGCCCGATGACACCAAGGCCCACGTTCGACGCCGTATGGCACCATTCTTACGATGGATTCCACAAAAAAGGTTAAACGATCTTTATGTATTTTGTGTTTGACATGAACCCAGACGCAGAGGAGACTTCTCGCTTGGTGGATCGAGACTTCAACTCACTTCCAGCCTCCGTAAATATTTCCGGATTTCCATTGATCCTCTAATTCCTAACCGTCCTACCCAACATTTGGTGACATGGTTGAACTGCATAGGCATTAATCCTTTTTTTAAATTATTATTTTAATCATATTATCAGTATAAATATATTGTGCTCCTTGTATAATTTAGTGAAAAATGGTTATAGCACCTTGTGAGCAATCTAGTACTCACTGAGATACTCACCATATTTTACCTTTGTGAAATGTATTATGTAAATTCTTTAAAATAAATACTATAAAGTGATATGCTAATAAATAATAAACCTCCACCAGCTGTATCTCTGTACGCTGCATCACTCTAGCATTAACAACCAGCTGCCTGATTTTACGATACTCCCTCAAAATTAGGGACCACCGGGCTTCTGCCCCCTTGCCTTGTCTATATATATATATATATATATATATATATATATATATATATATATATATATATATATATATATATATATATATAATGTCTATGGATCGCGCCAAGCACGCTTCCGCTGCGCCACTCTGCTGCACGTCAGGGGCCGGGGGGGGGAAAGAGAAAGTGCTTCATCACTGCACCATGCTGTTTCTCATTCAGTTCACAGCGAGGGGCTTCTTACGTAACATGGGGTCTTTGTTCGCAGGGCAATTGCACAAAGACGAGGATTTAAGGAGGCTCAACACATGCATACTGAATAAACCATTTACAGTTAGGAGCCTTATGAACCTATTCGTCCAACTTGAACTTACAACTTACATTTTGTCACATCGCAACAACAAACTCGAAAATATCTTATTGGGATTTTATGTAATAGATCAGCAGGAAGTACGGCATCATTGTGAAGCAGGAGGAAACTGAAAAGCGATGTTAAAAGTTTTTTTACTGTGAAAAATCAAAACAAAAAAGAGAGAGAGAGAGAGGGTAGCGTATATTTGCATTCACCCCCTCAGAGTCAATGCTTTTTACAACCACCTTTTGTATGTTTAAGGTTATCTTCCTGCTGGGAGGTGAACCTTCACCCCAATCTCAAGTCTTTTACAGCCTCTAACAGGTTTTCCTCCAGGATTGTCTTGTATTTGGTTCCATCCCATCATCTCTGACCAGCATCACTTTCCCCACAGCATAATGCCATGCCATGTCTGCTGTATTCCTTGATCTACATGATGCTGTTATCCAATGTTATCCGACAAACCTCTGAGGCCTTCACGGAGCAGCTGGACCTATACTGAGATTACAAAACAAACAGGTTCAATTCAATTTTATTTTATTTATGTAGCGCCAATTCATGAAACAAGTCATCTTAAGGCACTTTCCAAAGTCAAATTCAATCAGATTATACACATTGGATCAGATTATACGTGTTGATCAAAAAGTTTCCAATCTAAGGAAACCCAGTAGATTGCATCAAGTCTATCCAAGCAGCATTCACTCCTTCTGAAGAAGCGTAGAGCCACAGGGAGAGTCGTCTGCATTGTCCATGGCTTTGCAGCAATCCCTCATACTGAGCATGCATGAAGCGACAGTAGAAAGAAAAACTCCCCTTTAACGGGAAGAAAAAACCTCCACCAGAACAAGGCTCAGTATGAACGGTCATTTGCCTCGACTGACTGCGACAAAAAAGCACAGGTGAACGCTTATTTACCAATTAGTTAACTTCTAAAGGCAGTTTGTTACACTGGAATTGATTTAGGTGTTTAATACATGTAAGGGGGTTCAAAACATATATATATATATATATATATATATATATATATATATATATATATATATATATACATATATACATATATATATATATATATGACCCACATTTCACATTTTATTTGTTAAAAAAACTAATTGTAACGCACATATTTGTATATTTGCACTTCACAATTATGCTCTACTTTGTTTTGGCCACTCACATAAAATCCCAAATAAATACATTGAATATTTGGGGTTGCAACTTCATGAAGTCTGAATATTTATGCAATGTGCTGCATGTGTTGTGGCTTACTTCTGATATTTCTGTATAAATGTCTTTCCATTTTCTTTATAGGGACTGTACAGGTGTGGTGACCTGATTAGATCCTGCTAGTTTCTTTCCTCCACAGCCTAAGCTTGCTGTGAGAAAAAAAATCAGGACGCGTGCTTCAAAACGCAAACAAAGGTCACCAGATGGGAATGTTTTATCTAGAAGAATTGCAGCGGGAAAATCAGATATATAACTCTACGGGTTAATATATACCTACCAGATCAAGATCATATCAGCGATATATCAAGAACCTCACGACTCAAAGTCCAGGGCGAAATGTTTGAGCGCTGTACGAGCTTCAAAAGATGCCTCACACCCAGTTTTAGCTCCTGTTTTCCCCGATAATTTTACATCACAGACATACAGTAATGTGGAAGGACTGGGTTTTAGTTAAATTGGTTGGAAAACGAAGCACATTCAGAGACATTCAGAAAATAAACTCCTGAGCATTTGTCCTCTGCTGCTCATTGTTTCAGTCATATGTGGATGTGGAGTGTCTGGGGGGAACACGGCAGGGATCCTGAAACAATGAGATGAAAGCATGCATCCTCAGACAGACTGGTCTGAACTGGTCTGGGTTTGTTTTGCTGTGCTCGGCTTTTTCTCTCTCCCCCCCCCCCCTTTTTTTTTTTTCCATCGAGGTCATGCTGTCTCACAAAATAAACTCTCGCTCTCTCGGAGGATCAGACTTGGATTTACTGTGAGGCTGCATCCATGCTTGGCCTGTGTGTTTTTAAATCAACTTTAATCAAATTTAACTCTTTCTTTTCTAAGTTCTTTCATTTCTGAAAGCTTAAACGAAGCACTACTAATTTCCTCTTCTTTCTTTTGGTTTTTCTTACTCTCTTTATTTGCACTTTGTCTTTTTTTTTTTTTTTTTGCTTGTTTTTTTGGGTTTTTTTTACAGCTGCAGTGGAAACAGAGCCAGGTCTGTTGTATAATGTCCTGAGATGCCTCTTCCTGAAGCAGGAGAAAACAGGAATTGCTTGCCTGGAGTTTTAACCTCATTTTCTCTTGTTTGTTCTCCTGAACTCAAAAACTGCTGAGCTAATACTTTTAACTCCTTTCTTGCCAATAGCTGAAGGAGAAGCATGATCTACAAAAAAAAAAAAAAAACTATACATGCATAAACTTATCTCAATTTCTTGGTATTAGGGCTCAAACATTAGTGGAAACCCAGACACACATATATACATATATAGCTCAGTATTGTGTTCCCTTTTTAACTTTTGCTTCCTCCTCAGCTCATAAACATGTTTACATCTCTTAGCTCCTTCTTTCAGCTCTCACTGTACGCCCTTTCCCCTTATTTCTCTGACTCCTCCCCTCCGTCTTATTTCCCCTGACATGGCAAATTTTATCTACTCCACGTTTATTTCTTTATTAAGTTTCCTGATGTTCAACCCCGCAGCCTGTGACGACGGCTAAAGTGAGAGCAGAACGTGGACCCCACTTAGCTATTTTATCTCTTGTCTCACGTCCTGCAGATCCCCAGCGCACAGTGTGTTCACATCAATCAGCAGCTCTGTTACAACCTGACTCTGTGTACACGTGTTCGTCACGCAGAGATAAAAAAGGGAACCAGATGGTGGGACTGACTGGAGAGGGTGTTCACGAGTATCTGAGTATCTGCCTGGGTAATTTACCCAGGGCCTTTTGTTAATGCCCCTCAACTTTTCCATATCCGGCCATGTTACCACCACACATTTCACTGGGGTTTATCTGTATTTTATGTGATTGGAAAGTGAAAGAAGAAAAAAAAAAAACATGGTTTTAATCGTCTTATTTACAATTTAAAATCTTTAAAGTGTTACAGATCCATTCAAACAGATGTATATGGTTTATTTTAAACCTTTCCAATGTAACTCCAGTTGTATGTTTAGGGTCATTGCCCTGTTGGTATGGAGACTTCTGCTCTAACAGGGTTTCCTCCAGGCATTTCTTGTAAGGAACTCAGTCCCTCCTCTTATTAACTCTCCCTGGCTTCCCTGGGCCTGCAGAAAGCCTCCCCCGGGTGTTACGCCACCACCACCATGTCTAAAAAGTCTAAAAGCTGTGGTAGTGATGAGCAGTGTTGAGTTTTTCACCACAAAGTGTATGAACGTAGGCCGAAAAGTTCAACTTTGCTTGTGTTTGCTGTGTCACCTACATGTCGGGTGGTCCACTATGGGCAGCACTTCTGGCATTTTATAACAGTCGCTATGTTGGCATAAAGGTCAGATTTGTAGTGTACACAACTAACGGTAGTCCTGTCAACAGATTCTCCCACCTGAGCTGTTGATCTCTGCGGCTCCTCCAGAGTTACCATGATTCTCTTGGCTGCTTCTCTGATTAATGCTCTCCTTGGTGGGCCTGTTGGTTTTTAGGTGGGTGGTCATGTCTGGGTAGGTTTATAGGTGTGCCATACTATACATACCATTTTCAGATGATGGATTGTCAGATGTTATCTTGGCCAGGACTCCGTTGAAAAAGAGATTGTTAATCTCAATGGGACTTTTCCTGGTTAAATAAAGGAATAATAATAAAAAAAATGTCCATAGCTTAGGAAACTGTTTTATGACTGTTTTAAGTGCCTTGAGATGACATGTTTCATGAATTGGCACTATATAAATACAATTGAATTGAATTGAATTGACCTAACTCTGCTTTAATCTTCTCCACAGCTTTCTCCCTGACCTGTCTGCTGGATGTCTTGGTCTTCATGAAGCTGTTTGTTCTCTAATGTTCTCTAACACAGGGGTTCTCAAACCTTTTGTGGCCAATTTTTCCATGGACCCCTTTAGATTCCTCATGCTGATAGTATTTTTAAACAGCCTTTTGTACTGTGAAATACATTAGGAATTATGTACGTTTTAAAAATACATATAGATAAATACACCTAATATTAGAGATTTGGTAGAGATTAGATCCTCATTCTCGATAAAGCCAAAAATGTAATTTTTTGGCGTTTACCTTACTTAATGAAGTGGACAGAGTTAAATATTTGTCCATTGTGTTACTTAGTTCAACCCTCCTCAGACCCGACAACATGCGTTTCACGGACCTCCGGGGTCCGGGGATCCCAGTTGGAGGGCCGCTGCAACAAACCTCTGAGGTCTTCACAAAACAGCTGGAATTATACTGAGACCCATTATGCTGATGTTTGAAGGCAATTTGGCTCAAATCTGATTTAAAAGTGGGGGGCATATCATGTGAGAGCAACTATTTTTTAGCTCTTAAATACATTTTGTTGTGTACTTGGAGTCTCCAGGAGTGCAGAAACGTTGTATGTAGTCTCTCCAGTTGCGGCATAAATAGCTTTATAATCTTTTTGGGTCTTATTTTTCAAGCAGTTCAGTTTGCTCTGTTCTCTATCACAGTTTTTGAACAATTACATCACAGTATTTGCTGCAGAGCTGCAGACAGGGGTGTGAAGTGCCCCCTTTATATTTAAAGAGACAGCACGAAAACGAGTTGCTCTCAGAAAGGGGGAACGTGGGGGGTAAATTAACGAGGAATTCAGACCAAAGTTTTGCAATTTCACTTTACACAAACAACAACTGAATGATTTCAATGTGAAAAGGAAAAGCATAATATGTCCCCTTTACGTGTGAACTACAGATCTGAGCGTTCACACATGGTCTAAAAAGTCTGACCCCCTAAAAAAACAGACTGGGGCCACATTTGTCTGCAGTTTGAACAGAGCCTTAATGCTAGATTACATGTGGGGGGCATCAGAGTGAAAATAGCATTCTAACGTTTTGCAACTTTTGTTAATAACCACGTATCATTTTTTTACCACTTCCTAATTGTTCACCACCTTGTGTTGGTCTATCACAGAAAATCCACCTCGCGAGACAATGCATATGGCTACCATCTCTGTCTAAGGACACGCACCTGGCAAATGTTTCATTCATATATATATATATATATATATATATATATATATATATATATATATATATATATATATATATATATAGTTACATTTGCTGTGGGTCAGCTCTTACCGTTAGCCAACAGGATCGTGCTGTGACACGCTCTCTAAAGTCTGACCCAATAACTTAGGTCGTTTAATGTTGCTGTGTCACAGCGACCGAAATAGATACGCACAAGTTTTAGCCAAGACCCAGATAGACAGTCAGACGCGGTGCTGGAGTACAACTTTATAGCTGAGGTTAAGACGGGTCAGCTCTGATTTAATTAACCTAGAATACTAGAGAAACAGATTGTTTGTACTCAGAACGAGGAGAATCTCGTTCACCAAACTCACATAACTGGGTGACAGTGGATCAGGAGCTGGGTTTCGTCCTTGGGCAAGACACTTCACCTGCTTTCCCTGCTGCTGGTGGTCAGGGGACCTGGTGGCGCTGATTGTACGGCAGCAAACACCGCGTAACACCATTGGGAAGTAGTTTTTTTCTCAAAAGGTGGTTGTATAGAAGCCCATAAAGAGAACAAGCACTTACATGCAGAGGTACAGTCGCGTGAGAGGAGAGTAGGTGAGCTTGTTCCTGCAGTTTTCTGCAGCGTCACAAAGATGTTGACTTGTTTTTTTATAGTGTGGAGAGACTGAGTGAGAAAAACATAACCTGAGAGGTTAGGGATGGATCAAATATGCAGCATGAGGCAACAACAAGCTGCTGGTAAAAAAAGTTCTAAAAAAAACATCCTGAAATGTTATTGGTACACTTTAATCATTTCAGCGATCTTTGAATAAAATAGATCCCCTTTAGCGTTATTGTTGCAGGTAACCACGTTCTCCAAGCATTCAGTCAACAACCTCATACATCATGGTACAAATAACACCAGGAGCCCCAGTGGACTGTGAGCATGAAACATTGTGTTTTAGGAGCTTTTTCTGAGAACTCTGCTATTACTGTAACTTGGTGAAGTTCAGCAGCAGCTGGGAAATGTGTCAGAGCAGAGGCAGCAACGGGGGTGGGGGGGGGGGAGGATGTTGTTTTTCAGATCAGATCACAGAAATCGGCTCTAATGCAATACCGGTCTCATTATGGCTTCAGTCGTCGGCAAACGTCAGATCAAATCAAAATAAGAGGGTTTGCGTGAAAACAAAGGAGCAGCAAGGTAAAAAGCTGAGATTTGAGAGCCAAGAGCTGTTTTTATACCTTTTACCGAGAAACGGCTTTGTGTAAATCCCGTCCATTGTAGGAGGCAAGGAAAATAAACTGAAAAGAGAGAAAACATAACAGGGTTACATAGGCTTACAGGCTCTGAAAAAACAAAGAATTCCCCTTTACATTTTAAACTCTTTGATCAAAATGTTCCCTTCCTCTGTAGCTTTTCCACATTTTTGTTGAGTTGTACCAAAACATGTCAGTGTAACTTATTGGGATTGTATGATAAGTCCCCAAAAGGTACTTTATAACTGTAAAGTAGAGAGAGAAGTGAAACATAGTTCTCTAAATCTTTTACATATTAACATCTTAAAAGTAAGTGAACTGATACCTCCACCATGGCTTAAGAACTTTTTACTTATTTTAAGTTCCGTTTTTGCAGTGCAGATGTCCGCAGGTCCTGCTGAGTTACCTGGACCTCTTTGCTTAATAACTCGCCCGGCCTGTGAGCTTATATGGACAGTGATGTCTTCCCAGGTCTGCCATACTCTTTGTTATTTTCAGTGATGGATTGAAGAGTAAGGTGTTGGTAGTTTTATTGTCTGATTATCGAACCTCGCTTTAAACATTTCTGCAACTGCTGACCTGATTGCTGTCCTTCTTCTAGAAAACCTCTGAGACAGCTGTTTTCATATTAAGAATAAGTTGTATACAGTTGGATTCTTTCAGAACAATTTTATTCAGGGGTATCAAAACGGAAGGGGCTGACAACAGCTACAGGCCACAATGTTCAGGGATTTTTTTACAATAAAGTAAAGCTGGAAGGTACGTTACATTTTTATTCCACTTACAATCATGCACCACTTTGTGTTGGTCTAGCCACAATTATGGTTTGACGGTTGTAACATGACAAAATGTGGAAAGTTAAAGGGGCGTGAATACATTTATAAGTCAAAAGATGCACTTTGTTTTCACAAATGTACTCTATTTGCTGTTCCCATCTTAGACCGTGCAGGAAAAACCCCACAACTGAGAGGGCATTCTTCTTCACCTAGACTGAAGCCTATTAATCAAAGAAGAAGAGAGCATTTCAGCTCAGACATGATGATTTAATTACCTGTGAGTAACAGAGAGGTCAATCAGCAATAGATCAAAGGTTTAAAGATTAGTTAACTGAAATAGCTGCTAAGGTAATCATCACGGCTGATTACACTAGTTATATAATCACTGTTTGCCTAATTTAACCGATTTCTCCATTTCAGAGTTGTGAGAAAGGTCGGGTTATACACATCCTGAAAAAAGTACATTCTGTACTTTGTGTACTTTTTCAAAAAGGATAACATCAGTGTGAGGAATTACGACTGAATACCATCAGATTATATCTGCCTGCAAAGCTACTGAACGCGAAATATATTTATATATCAGTATTTTTCTTTTTAAACGTCTCAAATTTATAAACTATATGTGAAGAGAGAAAGTGTGGGCGATGGGATTGGTTAGTTTCTCGGTGGGCGGGGCTAATGATGAGCCCGAGTACCCCCTCCTGCCGGTTGATTGGTTGGTTTCCGGTGGGCGGAGCTAAGAGTTGTGTAAATACAGTCTTACCGGCTTTTCGCAGCAGATCAGGGGAGACACGATAAGAGCTGGAGCAATAAAGCTCGACGGACATTTTACCGCTTTCAACAGGTAACACTGGACTTATTCTGTGTGTTTCTGTCCGTGTTTCAAGAAATACATCTACATTTAAGAGATAGTTTTAGAGTTTCCAAGGGAAACGGCAAATCTTAGCACGTGGATCTTTGCCATGACGTAGGTCTGTTTCATCATCCTCGAAGAAGGAAATGTTAGACGGTTATTTTAGTTTGCTTTTGTATAGGGAGGCATTTCTAACCCGTTTGATCAAAGATAAATCCGAAAGTGGGGTTATCTCCTTAATCTGTGTATTTCATTTTAAATCAGTTAAACTGAACAAACCTGTCGGGACGTCGGCCGGTTTTTACTACTACTTCCGGTTCAACAACGGGTTTTTCTATGTTCATTCATACTACATCGCTCATAAAAAGTAGCATAAATGAAACGTTTATTTACCAGAAAACGGTAGTACCGCATTTTGACGTTCAATGTTGTTTTTGTGCTAGATACTTCTACTTTTTAAAAATGCTTTTCTTTTATTGTGAAGGCTGCCGGTCTGTGAAATTTAGCGCGTCTATTTCATCAGACAACTGTTGAACACGGAACTACTCCTACTACTATTACTACTATAATAGTATAGTAATATGTTTGTTTCGAGAAATAGACAAATCTAAAGCAAAGTTCTGGTTTATGAACGATACGAAAGTAGCACCGATTATTAAACCAAAATCAAAACATTTGGATTGGAACACGCTGTATATTTAAAAAGTCTTTACAAAAACTATTCTCATGCAAACGAATTACTTATTCAGTTATTAACATTTTTACTTGCTTCTTAATTTTATGTCCTATCTATTGTCTTTGTAAATTTAGCTTTTATATAAAGCCCTTTGAGATCTTGTGTTGTGAGATGCTGTGTAAATATTTTTTCTTAAAATAGTTATATAGTAAAAGTATTTGATCAGTGAGCTTACTAAACTAGAGTCTGTGAGCCCACTTTTTCCACTCTTCCTGTTCAGTACAGCTGGTTCCAACCAGCCAGATCTTGTGTTGAGAGGTGCTGTATAAATTATTATTATTATTATTATTATTATTATTATTATTATTATTATTATTATTATTTTAAATAGCTATATAGTCAAATTATTTGATCAGTGAGCTTACTACAGTACTACAGAGTCTGTCAGCCCACATCTTCCATTCTTCCTGCTCAGTACAGCTGGTTCCAACCAGCCAGAACTATTCCACTTATTTCATGACGCTCTGCTGCCCAGGAACCATGAAACTAATGAAGAGTGACAGGAATTAGGAAATGAACCCCTTCCAATTAAGTTGCACTATTAACAATGAATGCATAAAGATAACTAACTTTTCTTTCCGATTTCATTTTAGACGTATAAATGTTTAGAAATAATCTGTCAATATAAAAGCCTTCATTGCGTTGATCAACTAAACTAGTAGTTCCTGAAGTACAGCCTGGTTTAGTCTGTGGTTTGCCTTTTAATATGAAACGTTCAGTTGCACCTTTTTGAACGGATAAACTCATCAAACTCCTTTCCCCCCCATCAGACTCAACCATGAGCAAGGACACGGAGATCGACATGGAGGAGGTGAAGCTGAACGAGGTGGACCTGGAGAAGCAGCCTATGACCGGAGACGGCCCCGCTCCCGCCGGGGAGAAGAACGGCAGCGTGAAGCTGAAGGTCCCCGACGACGACGTCACCTTCACCGGCCTGTCCAAGGAGGAGCTGATGAAGGTGGCCGGCACCCCGGGGTGAGGGCCTGCTTCAATCGTTACTCGTCTCTAGCCGCGTGCTGCTTAGGCGTTCCCCCCCCCCCCCTAACCGCGTGTCTTCTGCTGCGTTCGCCTGCAGGTGGGTGCGGACCCGCTGGATGCTGCTGGTCCTGTTCTGGTTGGGCTGGGTCGGCATGCTGGCCGGGGCCATCGTCATCATCGTCCAGGCCCCTCGCTGCAAACCCGTCCCAGAGATGAACTGGTGGAACAACGGCCCCCTGTACCAGGTGTCCGACCTGGACGCCTTCTGCGGCGGGATGGAAGGTAACGTGGCTTTGGGAACTAGGAACGGCTTTATCCGTCACTTTGCTGACTGTTTAATGTCCTGTAGCCTTGGATGTGTCGGCTAATTCACACGGCCAGTCTTGTGATAAAGTCCCTGCTGGCGGGATAAGAAACTGCTGACTGGGCCGGCACCGTGTGACTAAAGGCCAAAGGGCCGTAAAACACGACTTTCATATCTCTTTTTCAGATTTGAGGTCATACCGAGCGCCTCCTTTCAGTGAAGCGGGGTTTTTTTAGATAAAAGGATTTTTAGATGTAGTTTCTGCTCTAGTTAGATTTTTTTTTTTTTTGGAGACGGGTCAAATGGACAGAGTGTCCTGTACTTGCTGCAAATTAGGGGGGGCAGCTCTCGGGTTTCCAGCCGGCTTTGGGACGGATTCCAAAGAGCGCATGTGACTTTATTGTTCTGGCATAGAGATCCCCCTTGTGCTCAGACTTCACATGGCTGGCAGAGGGTGCGGAGGTGGTTGTTCACACCCTCCTGTCTTAGGTCAACACTCGTCTGTTATTTCACACGGTGGACGAAGCGGCTCTCCCATTAACCCCCTTCGCAGAGATCCGCTGCTTTTTGCACCATCCCGACTCGTCTTGTCCTGTGAATTTCACTTTTTTTTGTGTGTGTTTGACATGTACTCTTTCCTCTGTCAGGTCTTGAAGCAAAGTTGGAACAGCTGGCCCAGATAAAGGTCAAAGGTCTGGTTCTTGGTCCGTTTCACCAAGTACAAAAGGATAACCCCAGCACCCTGGATTTTAAGAAGACCGACCCAACATATGTTACGGATGACATCTTGGAGGCTGTGTTGAAGAAGGCTGACAAGAAAGGTGGGTTATTTTCCACAGTGTTGCTTTACGTTTATAACAATACTAAAAATGATAATTTTTAAAAGCTCAAAGCTTTGAATTAATGTTACCGGGAATGCTCAGTGACATTTATTCGGTTTGGCTGCTTTCCTGTTTCTCTCTCTAAGACATTTCTGTGGTTCTGGACCTGACTCCAAACTACAAGGGATCTTCTCCGTGGTTCTCCAGAGATGATGAAGTAATCAAGAATGAAGTAATGGAGAAACTCAAGGTGGGAAGACGTTAGCATTTGTCCGCCTTACATGTGCCAGCGGCCCGTTTTAGCTGCTGAACTTAAGGTTTTCTCGTTCTCCTCCAGGTTGCAGCAGAGTACTGGATGGGACGCGGCGTTCACGGCATCAAGGTGCCCGACATGGATTTGGCCTCTGGCTTCTCTGGGTGGTCCAGCCTGAGCGCCGCTATCCACAGCAACGCCACGGCGGACGACAAGAAGAAGATGTGAGTGGATCGGTTGTCTGACTCCTTGTGGTTCTGCTATACTGAAGCACCAGGAAAGAACTGGTTAAAGCAGACGTTAAGCCTAACGTAGCGCTTGAGTTTGTTAATTGCATCAGCGAATCAGCTGACGTTCCTAATTAAGAGAGCTTTTTGGATTGGACATTCCAGTGTGGGGTTTTAGTTGGAGAAAGGTCAGCAGAAAACTAGTTTAATGGGTTTTATTTCAGCTGTCTTGGTGGGGTAGGGGGACCCCTAGTGGTGAAGTTCGTGTATGACACCCTTTAGAGTTAAGCAGCTAAGGTTTACCACAGATGGGTGTTTAGCTTCATCTTGTGTGTCATGGCTAAAGCTGCATCTCGTTGACCTGATGTTCTTCTTCCCAGGGCGCTGATGGGCGTGGTGGACGGTCTCTCAGCTGTCCAGGTGTCCAACTTGGTCAACACCACCGACGTGGACCTGGTTCTGCCTGACCTCCTCAGCACCAAACGTGACGGTCAGCTTAAGCCTCTTTTATGGAGAAATGTCTGTGTGTGTTTGTCTTGTATTTTACTTTGGGTTTTAATTGTTTTTTTTGTTTGTTTTTTTTCTCCTTGTGGACTTGCAGGTGTGGAGCGCATCAAAGCTGTGGACGCCCTCTCCTCTCAGCAGCGCAGCGTGGGCTGGGGCCTCGGCGCCAGCAAGCTGGAGCCTCTGTCTAAAGTGGCGACGTCTCCGGACCTGCGGCGTCTCTACCAGCTCCTGCTCTTCACCCTGCCCGGGACCCCGGTGTTTACCTACGGGGATGAAATCGGCCTTCTGCCAACAAACGTAAGCTCCTACATGATGGGATTGTTCAAATAGACGAGCAGCAAGTAGTAAAAGCTGGATAAAAGGGAAAGGAAAAATCCAGCCTGCATGGACCAACACGTCCTTTAGATGTTATGATTAGGAAGAAAAATCTGAATCGGTCAAAACTGTAATCAGCAAATATAACATCAGATTAATCCTACATATATTAAGTAATGGAATTTATTTATTTTCAGGGTACAAAATCTCCCAAAATGATCTGGGACACGGAGGAATCTACTGCGGACGAGGCTGCTGACGTAAGTGTGCTCAGTCAGCTGTTATCTGGTTAATAAAAATGGGCATTAATTGGCTTTCCCAGGTTTGGCTACTCGTTTTAAACACTAACCCATCTTCTCGTGCGCAGGCTAACAGGACAGAACGCATCGATTTGAGGTCCTGGTTCAAATCCCTCAGTGACCTGCGGGGCAAAGAGCGCTCGCTGCTTTACGGCGACTATTACCCTCTGGAGTCGTCTGCCTCCTCGCTGGCGTTCCTGCGCGTGTGGGACCAGAGCGAAAGATACATCACCGCTGTCAACTGGGGGAAAGAGCCCTCTAAATTAAAACTGACACTGCCGCCCACAGGTATGACGGGATCTCAAACTGCACCCAGCAAATCAGTCGTGTAAATGAACTGCTGCCTATATAGAAATATTTCTTTAATTTGTTTTTGTTTTTTTTCTGATTTAGCTTCTACAGAAGGCGTCGTTTTGCCCAAGATGGCCAAAGTGAAGCTGTCGACAGACGCAAACATGACGGCGGAGTCGTCGGTCAGCCTGGAGTCGATCTCTCTGGGGCCTGAAAAGGCAGTTCTCCTGCAGTTCCCCCTTGTTGTCTGAGGGTGGCGCCAGAGCCGCAGCGGAGTTGTGTGCAGATCAGATTTACTGGAGTAGGAGAGTAAGACTCAGCGGGGCTAAATCTGAGGAGTTGGATCAGGCAGTAAAAAGAGTCAGGAAATGTATTTTCTTACCAGAACAAGAACATTAGTTGTTGGGGGGGGGGGGGAGAAAGTGGCCAGTTTCAGAGGGTAAAAAAAAAAAGTTACTTTTTAAAATATTTATTAATGACTCAACTTTCAGATGTGTGACACATTCCATCTGTGCATTTTGAGCATTCCTGTTTTGTTTTTTTTTATTGGGTGGGTGTTGTTTTTTTTTTGTTTTTTTAATCTGGTATTTTTTATTGACTCTTCCAGCTCTTTTATTATTTTGTTTTTGCCTCAGGAAAACAATTTCACACGTGACTCATAAATTGTGAAAACAAGGTTTAAAAAGACAGTAAATTGGTCTGTGCTGACTCTTGTGTGCGCCTCGTGTCTTCTTTGTGTTCAACGCCAGTCACGAAGGTCGTCTTTGTGTCTGAGCCCAAGATTATATCACATAAAATGTTTTTCAGTGCGTACAGGTGTGTCAAACTGTGTCACAGATGTTCAGAGAAAGGTTGGCGAGAACGTCGACCTGCTAAGATTTTAGAGGTTATCTCAGGGTACGTTTTACTAAGACTGATGGTTCCTCACTTTGTGAAGTGTTTAAGTGTAGCAAGCGACTGCCATAGGCTCGCAAAATTACTTAAAGCTCTATATTCTGTTTGCTGCGACCTCCATGGAACAGAGAAAATTAAAACGGCTGGAGATTGGACTATGCTTCAGCATGTTTTCGAGGCTGATTTTCACTGCACATAAACCGCTGGATGTAGCTTTCATCTCTACTTGACTTTAGAAATGGAAAAAAAAAAAAACTTAACATAGGTGACAACCTGTGGTGCTTTCAGTCTAGTAGATGTTTGTGCTGCAAGAGAAACTGAACCAAAGCGTTTAGTTCTAGGGAAATTATTAATGTTTTCCCTGAAAGCATGGATACAGAGTGCACCTTTGAGAAAGGTCCTGATGGTTTTCTTTGTGTAATAAAGGACACAGCATATTCACATGAGTGCATTAAGCATATGATATATTTGGCCACAAGGCTAATTTTCATCTGCAGCTCAATGATAAAGGACAAACATAAATTATGTTAAGTTATTAAAAACGCTCAATTACAAAAACCTATAAACTACACACAAAAGGTCAGATTTAGTTAAAACATTTGTTAGTCAAGAAAGCATGTTTAGATCCTGAGTTAAATTTTTGTCAACAAAAGGGACTATGTGAAAATGTTCAGTTATTAAATGTTCCTCATATTCTAATGGGAGTTTGTATCATAGAGAGACCTGACAAATTTGTGTCTTTTTGCCACTTGCGAATTTATATTTCTTATTTTAAATATTGCATAGACGGTGACCATTGTGTAAGGGCATTCAGCTAAAACTTAAATCATATAAAGTATATTAGCTGTGTAGCTTTGGAAAAACGGTTCCTGTGTTTATTGGTTTAAACTTTAGCTTTTATGTATGACAAGCCTAACTATATTAGAGAGAGCTATATATTAATATGCATACGTAGTGTTCAACTATTATCGACCTATTCTCGGCTTCCCCTGGTTTTTTTATTTGATAATGTGGTGTTTCTATTGTAGACTTCTGTAGTAAAGACTGTTTAGAACTATATTTTACCATATTTAATCTAAAAGGCAGAGGGATGTTTACAGTCAGTACTGGGTTCTCAAAACGCAACCGGTATATGAGAACCCTGTTAGTTCTCCCACACAGACTTTATAAAGGAAGCATTTGAAAAAAAAAAAAAAATAAATAAAAAAAAAAAATTTCCTGCGTCGCTCTCACAGCGTCACGGGTTAGCTTCGGTGTGAGTGGTTGAAATAGCATGTCTATAAAGATGACAGACAAGTGGCTTATCCAATCATATGCAAGGATTTTTGATAAAGCCCAGCCTTCAAAAAAGGCAATTCCTATGGAGATGCATAGACATAAATATAAGAGTAGACGCGTCATTGGGCGGGTTCTGTCTATGCTGCGATGCGTCAGAGCGTCCGCCATCTTAAATGTGGCAAATCTGCAGTTACTCAGTCACTTAAACAGTATCAGAGGGACTTTAATCTCTGAATATACTTTGTATTCGTAGTATTTTTTTGTAATATTACAAGTTTATTTTCGTACCCTTTAGCTTCATTCTCCTGAATTTATTCTCCTAAAGAATAAAAATATTTAAAATAATCTAACCTGGCCCTATTACTCCAGGAGTGAAATAATTCTGCAAACTGTGATTATTCTGGAAATGTTCCCCCTTAATTCTCATAATATGATGTTTTTATCATAACATTAACACTTTTGTGTTTGTTTGTTTATTTTTACTTTATCGACCTAGGACTTTTTTTCTCATATTATTAATTTTACCTCTTTAATACTCACCCAAAAAGTCTGTTCCTAAAGGTTCACATGTGACACGGTTTTATGAAATAATGAAGACCACAATGTTTAGATTTAACAAATTGATCCTTATATTCATAACACATACACACACACACACACACATATATATATATATATATATATATATATATATATATATATATATATGTGTGTGTGTGTGTGTGTGTGTGTCTGTGTTTATTGCAGCACAGTAACGTTCAAAATAACAGAACTCAACTTTTTTCTGCCACATACAATATGGCGGTGACGTTGACGTGCGAATCTGCGCCCTATGACACGTCTACGTATATATGTCTGTGTGGAGAGGTCCCAGATGGATGTGAGTGGAGCTAGGCGGAGCGACATGCGTCTGGCTAGGGTCAGGTTAGAGATCACAGTGGTAAGTTAAGCATTCCCTTTTCTGCCAAGGATGACAGCAGCACATAAAATAGGGCTTGACGATAATTCAATAACAATATACATATCGATCAATAGACGTGTGGCGCAAAAGGGGAAAAAAAGGTCCATAAAAGTTTGATATAGAGTCATCATATTAGTTGATGCTACAGTCACTACTTCCTCTCGACCAATCGTAATCGCGGACCCAGGCACGCCTTCACAAAGCGCCGCTCTCTCAAACCACAACACAGAGCACGTCAATATGTCGCAAGTAGCGGAGGAAACTCTCCCAAAACGGGGTTTTACTAGTTCGCCAGTCTGACAGAAATAAACCAGTGATTTGTAAAATTTGCAAGGAACCGGTAAAAACGTCTGGTAACGCAACCAACTTGTCTATGTGATACGCGGGTATACGCCTTATACCCACTAGAAAAGCTTGTGAATTTCCGTATAACAACTTAAAGGTGCCCAATAATACGTGACATCGTGTCTATATCCTGCGCCAATTTCTTTATTAAATTCGCTTATAAACTCATCATTGCTCCTCTCCGATGCCACTACCTGATGACATTCACTTCCCTTTACCCAAATCTCTCTGCTCTGTGATTGGTTTCTTATTCCGCTGCTTCTTTACGATTGGCTGGGGATGTAGGCGGGAGCAGTTTAGGCAGACACACCACTAGTCTAGAGACGCAGCAGCAGTTATGTTACAAAAATGAAGCGAAAACAAGCTACACTTTTCGAATGTTTTTATAAATCAGCTGCCACCAAAGTCATAGAGGCAGCCTCAGAGGAACCTCCCAGCTTGACGAGCAAAATCATCGACAGTAAGGCGCATGACAGCGTTACCCCTGGTAAGTGAAAGTAGTTTGTTTAAAAGTTAGCCGAAGCTAGCTTAAGCAGCAACTGCGTCATCGGGCAGTCCCGCTATTTGCAGTAATAGGACAGTATTTTATTGAGTGCAAGTTTGCAGGACTAACATTAAATCATGGACTATTTTAAAAAAATAGCTTTGAGTCAGTGTGTCATTGCTTAAAGGATAAGTTTCTTTTTTTTAACCTGGACCTTATTTCTAGGAGTATATACGTACACTAATTCCACAGTAACAATTCTGTATCACTCTGACTCCTACATGAGATATTTCGATTTTTTCGCGATCAGCACCTATGTCCATATAATGGGAGGAAGCGGGGCAGCCAGAGCGGGCCTTTATATAAGGTATTATCTGCCGCAAAACTCGTTTAATTTCATCAAAACTTACTAATGAATGAACAAACAATCCAGTATTAATCCAGGTTTTTCTGATCTCAGCAAATAATCAGACACACCTGGATTAATCAGTTCATCCAATCTTGAAAGACCGGAAACAAAGGTGCAGTATTAGGTTCAGGAAGTACTGGAGCTGTGCATAACGCCCATTGTTACTGGGGTATTAGTGTACCTATAAACTCCTGGAAATAAGGTCCACGTATAAAAAAAAAGAAACTTATCCTTTAAACAATCAACAAAGTGCAATGCTCTTTTGTATTGTTGTGAAAATGCTTGTTTGCTTTTTTAGATGTGAGCTCCTCCTGGCCCGCAGTGTGGAGTGACAGCCAGGCTAGGGAATTTAAAAACAGACATCCTTGGTTAGAATGGAGGGAGAGAAAGTTAGGTAAATGCCAGATAAACACTGGAGCAGTTATAAAGATTAGTTCATCAAATCAATCTGTGCAGAAAAGTTTAGCAAAATATATGCATGGTAAACATTTTACATTAAACATCAATTAAAAAGTTTATTAGTATAATACATATTAAAGTCTGATAGTTTAATTGTCAAGTTTTAGTTAGTCATAGTGCAAAAGTGTAAGCAGTTAATTATGAATGTTATTGTGGATGTATTGATCCACCAGTAGATGCTATTAGTAATACAGGTCTTAGGAACATTTTAAAGTGATATGAGTATGATAATTTTTATGTACTTGCAGGATGTACTGTTTGCAGAACCATAAAGTCAACTGGTGTCCTGACAGAGAAGAGGGTTTCCATATGTGAGGAATGGATCTCCTTCAAGATCCAGTCATCTGGCTCTATTGAGAACAGAGAAGCAGCTCTGTCTTCCCTTCGGAACAAGATTCGGCGGCATGAGATGTCCAGGGCTCATGAAATAGCCCAGGAGCTCAAACAAAAATGTGGTCAAGATTTGCTTGGAGATATGGCGAGATCTCTATCAGACACTGTGCTGGCTGAGACAGATGCTGTTTTTAGAACAGCATACTATATTGCAAAGATGAATAGACCTTTTACTGATCATGATGATCTGATTGAACTTCAAGCAAAAAATGGTGTTCACATGGGAACTAGTCTCCACTCAAGGTACAGTTCTACAAAAATTGTCAAACATATTGCAAAAGAAATGCAGACAAGAATTGTGAACAGCATAGTGTCTTCTTCAAGCAAGCTGTCTGTCCTCATTGATGAGGCTACATCTGCCAGTCACAAAACTGCTATGCTAGTCAGTGTTAAAGCCTCTATTGATGGAGCTACTCCTGAATTTTTGTTTCTGGAGCTAGTTGAGTTAGAGAGCCAAACAGTGTAGAAAAAGCTTTGTTAAACTGTTTGGAGACTGCAGGCTTCAGTGACGAGTGGCTTAAAAAAAACTGGATTGCATTTGTTTCTGATGGAGCTAGTGTTATGCTAGGCAGAAACTCAGGTGTGGCAACCAGGCTGACTGCAAAGTATCCTAACATTTTCACCTGGCACTGTATGAACCATCGTTTAGAGCTTGCTGTAGGAGATGCTGTAGATGAGGTTGCATCTGTAAACCATTTTAAAACATTCATCGAAAAGATTCATAATCTGTACAGCCAGTCCAGCAAAAATTCCAGAGAACTTTTGGAAGCTGCACAAGAGGTAGGCTCACGTGGGGAAATGTTACGTGATTTAAGCATACTTGATACAAGCAATTGGCCATCTAAACCTACCATAAGATATGGTGAGACAGAGGTAAAGAGACTTTGTAAGAGATTTAATATTTGTGAAAATCAAGCTGTTAATGGCATGAGAGATTTGGTCGAGGACCAAAGCAGGGAGCCTGAAAACCTTAAACCACTGATCACTTGCATGCAAACCATTCCATGTAGCACAGCTGAGTGTGAAAGAGGGTTCAGCTTAATGAACAATATCTGTACAGATAAAAGATCTTCTCTGTTGTTGTCAACTATAAGTCATCTCATGATGATCAGTATAAATGGGCCTCCTGTTAATCTTCTTGAACCTAGGAAGTATGTGACAACATGGTTAAGAAACCACCGCTCTGCAACAGAAACAAGAAGACAAGTAAAACATAAGGAGCCTCAAAACAAACATGTCTGGAACATTTTATAGACACAGTTTTAATGTGCATAGTACTTCTGTACTTACATGTAGTACTTGATACTTAAGCATGTTCTGTTGTACTGTTTTATAGATTATACATCTTTTCAATACAAAGCCAACTGTAGTACAGTTTGTTGTTCATTGATTCAAATGTAAGCAACTGAGAAATTAAGCAATGTTAAATATGCTTAAAAATAATAAAAAAAGGTCAATTACATTGCACTTACTGGCGTGCTTATTTCTAAGCACAGTATACCCACTACAATAATGTAGACTACACCACTGGTTTCATCACATAAGCCGCTCACACCCGCAGCAGCGGGAGCCGTTTTAGCCCCGCGCCGCTCCGTGTCTTCCTAGGAATCTTCTGGAACTTCTTCCAAAACAAAGCAAGTATAGCAGCTACTGGGCTCCGTTCTTTGTGATAAAATGACAAAGCGTCCTGGCGGCATAAGGACATCAAGCATGCAGTAACGTGCTTCATAGTGATGAACATGCTGTTGTCTGCACTTGAAAAACCTGGCTTCAAACAATTACTTGCCACTCTTGATCCGCGATATAACGTTTCGGGACGCAAGTTTTTCTCTAACAGCGCTCCCTAAATTGTGCAATGAGTGCAGAGAATCAGTGCAAAATGAGCCGCAGTCTGAGTCTTCACACGCCACAACCTTGGACCTCAGCCCTGCGTCAGCCTCTCAATTGACTATATAGAAAGAGAATGAAACCTGAGGAGTAACTAGTGTATAGGGATGGGAATCGAAAACCGGTTCCTGTTTGAATCTATTTGAAACAAACCTTTAAACTGTAAGGTCATCCTGTGAACAGTAACCCATTGTTTCTCTTTAAAAACATCTCCCCCTGTTTATTTAACTTCCCCATACAGCTCTAGATAAGGATTTTGAGACTTTAAACTTGTTTCATTCATCTAACATTTGTTTCATTGATAATACTAGCAATCACATTTGCAACCTCATGCAATCCAGCCCGTTATTAAATTTGCTGTTGTTGTCCTTAGAAAATTTAAGCAGACATTACTCAGAGTGATTTTCTTACATTTTCATTTAACCATTATTATTCTTATTGCTTTTCCTACAGTTCTTCCAAATTTAGGCCACAGTGTTTGTGAAATTTCATCACCCAGGTATCCGTAAATCCCTATTTTATGTTTGCACTACATCTTGTCCCAACAGATTAATCGTGTCAATAAATTAAGTTTCCTCCAACCCTGTATTTTGCATTTTCGTATCATCAATCGCTATCTATTATGATTATTGAAGAAATTGTGTAGTGCCTTCAAACCCTTAAAATATTGACCACCTGTGGTTAAATCATCAGTATATTGATATGTTCCTCTTTTAATTCTTCATTTAGCCTTAGTATCTGCATTTTAATCTGTGCATTAAAGGAATTCTTTGATGAACGCGTCTCTGCATCCATATTTGTCTAGACCTCTGTAATTGGATCTTAGTGTTTTAAGCGCGGACCTGGTCAGGACAGAGTAGATTTTCTCTGATGCTCCTTCTTCTGATAACCCCAGCAAACCCAAAAACAAAAAACGTTCACAGTCATTGTAAGGTTTTAGGTAATCCCCTTTGGATCACCTCGTCATCTCCTGTGTCCAACCTGGTTCCAAGTGCCATCGAACCACTTTCACCACCTGTGACAAGTTCATAACATTTTCAAACCACATCAGTTTGTCCTGGGCGTCTCCACACCCCCTGTGTGTGAAATGTCATCATCCTCCTGGACCAACTATATTCATGCTTTTCCATAGGCTGAATCACGAAGCATCGTTGTAAACCCAGGATGTCACCTCATGTCCTGTTAAGTGTACCGCTTTATACTCCATTTATCCCAAGATGCATGCTGCTGAATCGCTATATTTAAATGTTCTTCCCTCTAGAGTCCAAGAGTTGTTCTAGGTGTGTTCCCTGAACGCCAACCCGTCCAGGTCAGGTTCATGAAACCTTGAAGATGAAATCCATCACCTGTGAAGCAAAGCAGTCATGCGCAGTCCTGTTAAAGATGTTGCACAGCAGGAGTTCCAATGTTGGGTGCCATTGCAGCTTTAATGTTCCTTAGAGTCAACCTTCATGCATTGACATCATCTTCAAGCTATTATCCTTTTATTATAGCCTTGTGTCCAGGAGTCGTTCTACTATCCTGACCAGATTCAAAATGTCCAACTAATCTAATTGGCCTTACTTCCTTTCTTTGATGTAGGTAAGAGGAAAATCTTCAAATTATCCTGGTCTAAAAGACCCCTAGGCAAATGGTTAGCTAAACCCAATAATATGTTTATTCTACCATTTGGATGCTTTAACATCTGGTTAAAAGGAGAACTATTGGGTTATTTGCGTTCGAGTGGAGAGATATTAAACCATCTTTCTAAACTATTACCTCACCTGGGGACCTTCAGTAGCAACTTGTTTCCAATTCTGGTCTCACCTTTTCCAATCCTAGACACCAGCTGCTCACACTAATAGAATCAGACTTATCTGCATTATGGTGCCCTCTGTTTTTCTATGTTATCTAACATTTACTAATATGTCCATTTACTGCTAGTTTTGTTACAGAAACATCAACAGAAAACAGTAAAAAGTTGTCAGGGAGAGTCAAGTCAACCTCAAATGCTAATCTTTGTTTAAGTAGGAAAAACACTACTTCCGTTTTCCTGAATCCAAATCAAACATTATTCAATTTTATTATACCTTGTATCTTCGCGAGGTCCCTCAAAGGTAGCGTGAGAGCAATATACCTAGAATGTAGTGACGACTGTAGCTTGTTAGTCTCTGTTACGCGCAGCAGTTCAGCTTTGTGAGGATGCTCTATTTGTGACTAGAGTAAATACTGGGTTTTCCTGCGGAAATAACACAGCCCAGGAAAAACAAGTTTTCTGGCATTTTACAATTTATCTGTACTGACCTTAAAATCATGTTGATGAAGATGACTCAAATCTGAAGGCAGATCTAAGCAGTATAAGAAGCCAACCGCAGGTCATTAACATACTGAATCAGGGTGGTGCTTCTAGGCAGAGGACATGTCTGTAACATCTTTTATAACCTGATTAAAAAATACCTGGTAATATAGCAAATCCTGGTGGCCGTCTGGTATATCGTAGCTGGCAACTTTTATATAAAAATATCTTGACATTCTTCAGCTAAGGGGATTTGTCAAATCAATACATGTGTACCACTGATGTGAAGACTCCAAATTGGAAATGGCCACTTATGGATTAAGCACAAAAATTGTAGATATTTTGTTTAAAAACAGAATTTTTAGCTCTAAGCTCATGTGTGCATTCCAGGCTGGGGCAGAGGGTCGTAAAACTGCCACTGCAAGGAAGCTGCGCTGTTGGAAAACGAAGCACATTCAGAGACATTTAGAAAATAAACTCCTGAGCATTTGTCCTCTGCTGAGACTTAACGCAGCTCATTGTATCAGTCATATGTGGTTGTGGAGTGTCGGGGGGGGGGGGGGGGCGCGGCAGGGATCCTGAAACAATGAGATAAAAGCATATTGTTTCCATCGAGGTCATGCTGTCTCACAAAATAAACTCTCTCTCTCTCAGGGGATCAGACTTGGATTTACTGTGAGGCAGCATCCATGCCTGTGTGTTTTTAAATCAACTTTAATCAAATTTAACTTTCTTTTCTAATTTCCTTCACTTCTGAAAGCTTGAATGAAGCACTACTAATTTCCTCTTCTTTCTTTTGGTTTTTCTTACTCTCTTTATTTGCACTTTGTCTTTTTTTTTCCAGTTTTTTTTTTTTTTTTTTTTTACAGCTGCAGTGGAAACAGAGCCAGGTCTGTTGTATAATGTCCTGAGATGCCTCTTCCTGAAGCAGGAGAAAACAGGAATTGCTTGCCTGGAGTTTTAACCTCATTTTCTCTTGTTTGTTCTGCTGAGCTCAAAAACTGCTGAGCTAATACTTTTAACTCCTTTCTTGCCAATAGCTGAAGGAGAAGCATGATCTACAAAAAAACTATACATGCATAAACTTATCTTCATTTCTTGGTATCAGGGCTCAAATATTAGTGGAAACCCAGACACACATATATACACATATAGCTCAGTATTGTGTTCCCTTTTTAACTTTTGCTTCCTCCTCAGCTCATAAACATGTTTACATCTCTTAGCTCCTTCTTTCAGCTCTCACTGTACGCCCTTTCCCCTTATTTCTCTGACTCCTCCCCTCCGTCTTATTTCCCCTGACATGGCAAATTTTATCTTCTCCACGTTTATTTCTTTATTAAGTTTCCTGATGTTCAACCCCGCAGCCTGTGACGACGGCTAAAGTGAGAGCAGAACGTGGAGCCCACTTAGCTATTTTATCTCTTGTCTCACGTCCTGCAGATCCCCAGCGCACAGTGTGTTCACATCAATCAGCAGCTCTGTTACAACCTGACTCTGTGTACACGTGATCGTCACGCAGAGATAAAAAAGGGAACCAGATGGTGGGACTGACTGGAGAGGGTGTTCACGAGTATCTGAGTATCTGCCTGGGCAATTTACCCAGGGCCTTTTGTTAATGCCCTTAACTAAACCATATCCGGCCATGTTACCACCACACATTTCACTGGGGTTTATCTGTATTTTATGTGATTGGAAAGTGAAAGAAGAACAAAAAACATGGTTTTAATCATCTTATTTACAATTTAAAATCTTTAAAGTGTTACAGATCCATTCAAACAGATGTATATGGTTTCATTTAAACCTTTCCACTGTATGTTTAGGGTCATTGCCCTGTTGGTATGGAGACTTCTGCTCTAACAGGGTTTCCTCCAGGCATTTCTTGTAAGGAACTCAGTCCCTCCTCTTATTAACTCTCACTGGCTTCCCTGGGCCTGCAGAAAGCCTCCCCCGGGTGTTACGCCACCACCGCCATGTCTAAAAAGTCTAAAAGCTGTGGTAGTGATGAGTGTACGAATGTAGGCCGAAAAGTTCAACTTTGCTTGTGTTCAGCAGCAGTTCATGTTAACTTTCAAAGTAGATATTATCTACCATATGTTACTGAAGCCCATACAGAAAATGTAATTAAGACCTTAAAAGAACCCAGTACATATATTAAAAAGTGTTATTTAAGATAAGAAAACATTAGCTAATCCTTTATTTATCCCACAACAGGGAAAATTTATAGGATTAAAGCAACAGACAGGTACACACAACACAGACAAAATTACATAAGGATTGAAAGATATAAGAGGTGGATTAGCGAAAAAACACTGAACATAACATTATTGTTATTATTATTATTATTATTATTTAATTGTAATAATAAAATAAAAACCACAAAACCCAAAAGGTCAACAGTTTCATGATACATCAAGCTTAGGGACTGGCTAATATACAGCAGGTCAAAAAAGGCCATATTTTGGCTGCAGTGCTTGCTGTTCTCTTATGAAGAAAAGATCAACTAGTGCACTAAATTCAATAGATGGGTTGAAAATATCCAGATTTCCAGGGCATGAAGTATACAGTTAAGTTGACATTATGTGTACGTGTGTGTGTGTGTGTGTGTGTGTGTGTGTGTGTGTGTGTGTGTGTGTGTGGTGGCGGCAGGTGTAGAGGGGGGCCCCAAAAAGACTGCGTTGTCCCGGGCCCTGGCAAAGCTGTCAGCTGGCCTGGATTGAACAGTCCCCTGTCAGATGTCCATATTTTAGGAAACTGTTTTTTGACCTATCTCTGCTTTAATCTCCTCCACAGCTTTCTCCCTGACCTGTCTGCTGTATGTCTTGGTCTTCATGAAGCTGTTTCTTCTCTGATGTTCTCTAACAAACGTCTGAGGTCTTCACAGAAAAACTGGATTTTTTACTGAGCCCCATAATGGTTATGTGCGAAGATAATTTGGCTCAAATTTGATTTAAAGGTGGGGCATATCATGTGAGAACAACTTTTTAGCTCTTAAATACATTTTGTTGTGTACTTGAAGTCTCCAGGAGTGCAGAAACGTATGTAGTCTCTCCGGTTGCAGCATAGATAGCTTTATGATCTTTTTTGGTCTTATTTTTCAAGCAGTTCCGTTTTCTCTGTTGTCTATTACAGTTTTTTAACAATTATATCACAATATTTGCTGCAGAGCTGCTAAACAAGGTAATGGAGGTCAGTCCAATTAAACTGTGAGCGTTCACACGTAGTCTAAAAAGTCTGACCCCTAACAAAACAGACTGGGGCCACATGTGTCTGCTGTTCGAACAGAGCCTGAGTGCTAGATTACATGTGGGGGCATCAGAGGGAAAATAGCATTCTAATGTTTTGAGATTTTTGTTTTTAAAGGCTGTTAATAACCACGTATGGTTACTTTATTATATATATATATATATATATATATATATATATATATATATATATATATATATATATATATATATATATATATATATATAGTTACATTTGCTGTGGTTCAGCTCTTACCGTTAGCCCAATAGGATCGTGCTGAGACACGCTCTCTAAAGTCTGACCCAATAACTTAGGTCGTTTAATGTTGCTGTGTCACAGCGACCGAAATAGATACGCACAAGTTTTAGCCAAGACCCAGATAGACAGTCGGACGCGGTGCTGGAGTACTACTTTATATTTTTATAGCTGAGGTTAAGACGAGTCAGCTCTGATTTAATTAACCTAGAATACTAGAGAAACAGATTGTTTGTACTCAGAACGAGGAGAATCTCGTTCACCAAACTCACATCACTGGGTGACAGTGGATCAGGAGCTGGGAGGTTGTCATGCAGCCAGGGGGTTGCTGGGTTCAACCCCTTCTCTGTCACAGGCTTTTTGCCCTTGGGGAAGATACTTCACCGGCTGTCCCTGCTGCTGGTGGTCAGGGGACCTGGTGGAGAGAAGTGAACCGTAGATTTCATCTTAAAAGTAAGTGAAGAGCCTGTGAACTGATACCTCCACCATAGCTGCAGATGTCCGCAGGTCCTGCTGAGTTACCTGGACCTCTTTGCTTAATAACTCGCCCGGCCTGTGAGCTTATATGGACGGTGATGTCTTCCCAGGTCTGCCATACTCTTTATTATTTTCAGTGATGGATTGAACAGTGCCATGTGAGATGTTCAGAGTTTTATTGTCTGATTACACAGTTGGATTCTTTCAGGACAATTTGTTGCTTTAGACTTTATTCAGGGGTATCAAAACGGAGGGGGCTGACTACAACTATATATATATATATATATATATATATATATATATATCTCACTTCACCTTGAGGATCCAAGTGAAGTGATAGTGAATTGTGCAAGAACAGTGCAGAGAATGCATAAATGACATTTACAAAGGGGGTGTGTTAGGATAACTGCGGGAGGCGTTGCAGAGATTGATAGCAACAGGCAGGAATGATTTCCTGTGGTGCATCTGGGTGAGAGGAGTCTTCTGCTAAAAGAGCTCATCTGCTGGGTCAGTGTGTCATGGAGAGGGTGTGAGACATTGTCTAAGATGGACTGAAGCCTGGACAGCATTCTCCTCTCTGCCACGGTCGTCGGAGTGTCCAGCTCCTCCCCCACAACATCCCCCGCCCTCCTGATCACTTTGTTCAGTCTGTTGTTGTCGGCAGCCCTCAGCCCACTGCCCCAGCATGTGACAGCGAAGAGGAGCGTGCCGGCAACAACAGACTCATAAAACATCCTCAACAGCGTCGCACAGATGTTAAAGGACCTCAGCCTCCTCAGGAAGAAGAGTCGGCTTTGGCCCTTTTTGTAGACCGCCTCGGTGAACCCCTTCCCCGTCCAATTAAGATGCATTTCAAATGTATTGCGCTATTAACAATGGATGCATAAAGATAACAAATTTTTCTTTCCGATTTCATTTTAGACATATAAATGTTTATAAATACTTAATTACTCAATTTAAAAGCCTTCATTGCGTTGATCAACTAAACTAGTTGTTACTGAAGTACAGTCTGGTTTAGTCTGCGGTTTGCTTTTTAATATGAAACACGAACCAGATGGAGCTGCAATCAAGTGGGAGAGGAACTTCATTTTCTTTTTCCTTCAAATGTACTTTTTTTTTTTTTTTTTTGAATGGATGAACTCAACAAATCCCCCCCCCCCCCCCATCAGACTCGACCATGAGCAAGGACACGGAGATCGACATGGAGGAGGAGACATGGAGGAGGCTGCTTCTCCAGGTGGACCTGGAGAAGCAGCCTCTGACCGGAGACGGCCCCGCTCCCGCCGGGGAGAAGAACGGCAGCGTGAAGCTGAAGGTCCCTGACGTCGCGTTCACCGGCCTGTCCAAGGAGGAGCTGATGAAGGTGGCCGGCACCCCGAGGTGAGGGCCGACAAGCGCCTGCTTCAATCGTTACCCGTCTCTAGCCGCGTGCTGCTTAGGCGTCCCCCCCATAACCGCGTGTCTTCTGCTGCGTTCGCCTGCAGGTGGGTGCTGACCCACTGGATGCTGCTGGTCCTGTTCTGGTTGGGCTGGGTCGGCATGCTGGCCGAGGCCATCGTCATCATCGTCCAGGCCCCTCGCTGCAAACCCGTCCCAGAGATGAACTGGTGGAACAACGGCCCCCTGTACCAGGTGTCCGACCTGGAAGCCTTCTGCGGCGGGATGGAAGGTAACGTGGCTTTGGGAACTAGGAACGGCTTTATCCGTCACTTTGCTGACTGTTAATGTCCTGTAGCCTTGGATGTGTCGGCTGATTCAAAGGGGCAGTTGTTGTGCTATTACACACTGTTTTGAGTTATTTAATGTTTATTAAATAACTGTCTGTTAGGTATTGTCTGGTTAATATCAGCCCAAGAGATGATATCAGGACAATGGTTGAAAGGAATGATTCGAGCACTGGCGATCTTTTAACAGCAAACTCTGCACACATATGGAATAAAGGAGTGACAACTTCTCCAAGTTCAAGAAGTTATTAACAGAAATAAAATGAACATCCAGAGAACACCACTATATAATGCTGCTGTTTGTCTGAAAAATTAACTATTTCAATCAACAAATCCTCTCTAGTAGGCTAATGAAACTTAACTAAAACTACTAAGCAAAGTGAAGATAAAAAGATTATTTGAGGAAATAACATTTCAAAGAATGATTTGCTTTGTAAAATCTGTAACTTTAGGACACTTGACTTAATTTATGTGATTATACCTCTGGGAAGCTAGGGCTCTCTGCAGCTAGCTTGAAACGCGGCTCTGTGGAGGGGAGGACCTCCGCTCCGATTCCCTGCCGTAGCTGCTACTGTATGGGCCTGTGCCTGTTGCAGCGGACGACTTCAGATCAGCTCATCCTCTCTGCTTGGCCTGGCAGCAGAAGAGGAAACCGCTCTAGGGAGGGATGGTGGTGCCGGCCCATTCCCGGTGGCGGCTTCGCGGGGCCTGGCCCCCCGGGGGTCGGCTGGGGCCTCTGGCCCCCAGGGCACATGGCCAGGACCACTTCAGCGGGGCTGGCTGCCGCCGGAGCCCACGGGCTCTTCCCCGCGGCTCTTGGGGGCGTCGGCATTGCAGTGGCTGGGGGATTTCCTCGGGGTTGTCTCTCCTCTTTCCTCGGGGGGGGGGGGGGGGGGGGAAGGCCCCTCTCGGGCGCACTGCTTTGGGGGCCCCTTTGGGAGTCCGGGGTTACGGGTCCCCTGACCCCTGCCTCTGTGCTCGGGGAAGGTGGGTCTTTGGTTCTCCACAATCACTATCAAGCTATTTCCTTCTGGATAATTTTCACCTAAACTAGTGCACTCTCACAATCTCCCACAGGTGCTGGGTCCCAGGTATTAAATGTTCACTTATATATAGAAAGCCTGTCATTTATTTATGTTCTTTCACTTTCTTTTTTAAGGTATCACATTACACATGTCAGCTTAAATAATAATACATATGATTTAGCAATGGTATCAAGGTGTTACTCGATTGTATCTGTTGCTTTATGTCTGTTGGTTGTGCTGTTCTTTTTGCGTCTCTTTCCAGGTGATGAAGCAGACAGAGAACGTTTTATCATTCTGTTCCTTTTATCTCTTCTTTCTTTCACCTCTTCTTTCTTTTTTTTCTCTTCTTGTTCCTTTACTCTCCTATTTTCCCATTGTAGTGTCCATATAATTTGAAATTCTCCCTGCAGGAATCACAATAAAGCTATTTACACGCACAAATCAAGCGGAGCATTATGGCGAAAGCTGTTTGCTCCACTTAGTAAAGCAAAATCTGTCGAGCTCTATCTGGCATTAAGATATCAATTCTTATTGCCACATTGCTAGACAGGACACTGGAGAGGAAACCGCTCCAGTCAGCTTTCCTGTAACAGCTGAGAATTATCACAAAGCTGGTTTTGGCATGGATGGATTCTTTAACCCCCTTCGCAGAGATCCGCTGCTTTTTGCACCATCCTGACTCGTCTTGTCCTGTGAAATTCACTTTTTATGTGTGTGTTTGACATGTAATCTTTCCTCTGTCAGGTCTTGAAGCAAAGTTGGAACAGCTGGCCCAGATAAAGGTCAAAGGTCTGGTTCTTGGTCCGTTTCACCGTGTACAACGTGATCACTATTACACCCTGGATTTTAAGATCATCGACCCAATATTTGGTACAAATGACATCTTGAATGCTGTGTTGAAGAAGGCTGAAAAGAAAGGTGGGTTATTTTCCAGTGTTGCTTTACGTTTATTCAAATTCAAAGCTCAAAGCTTTGAATTAACGTTACTGGGAATGCTCAGTGACATTTATTCGGTTTGGCTGCTTTCCTGTTTCTCTCTAAGACATTTCTGTGGTTCTGGACCTGACTCCAAACTACAAGGGATCTTCTCCGTGGTTCTCCAGCGATAATGAAATCGTAATGGAGAAACTCAAGGTGGGAAGATGTTAGCATTTGTCCACCTTACATGTGCCAGCGGCCCGTTTTAGCTGCTGAACTTAAGGTTTTCTCGTTCTCCTCCAGGTTGCAGCACAGTACTGGATGGGACGCGGCGTTAACGGCATCAAGGTGCCCGACATGGAGTTGGCCTCTGGCTTCTCCGGGTGGTCCAGTCTGAGCGCCGCTATCCACAGCAACGGCACGGCAGACGACAAGAAGAAGATGTGAGTGGATCGGTTGTCTGACTCCTTGTGGTTCTGCTATATTGAACCACCAGGAAAGAACTGGTTAAAGCAGACGTTAAGCCTAACATAGTGCTTGAGTTTGTTAATTGCATCAGCGAATCAGCTGACGTTCCTAATTGAGAGACCTTTTTGGATTGGACATTCCAGTGTGGGGTTTTAGTTGGAGAAAGGTCAGCAGAAAACTAGTTTAATGGGTTTTATTCCCGCTGTCTTGGTAGGAGTAGGGGGACCCCTAGTGGTGAAGCTTCGTGTATGACACCCTTTAGAGTTAAGCAGCTAAGGTTTACCACAGATGGGTGTTTAGCTTCATCTTGTGTGTCATGGCTAAAGCTGCGTCTTGTTGAGCTGGTGTTCTTCTTCCCAGGGCGCTGATGGGCGTGGTGGACGGTCTCTCAGCTGTCCAGGTGTCCGACTTGGTCAACACCACCGACGTGGACCTGGTTCTGCCTGACCTCCTCAGCACCAAACGTGACGGTCAGCTTAAGCCTCTTTTATGGAGAAACGTCTGTGTGTCTTGTATTTTACTTTGGGTTTTCATTGTTTATTTTTGTTTTTTTCTCCTTGCAGGTGTGGAGCGCATCAAAGCTGTGGACGCCCTCTCCTCTCAGCAGCGCAGCGTGGGCTGGGGCCTCGGCGCCAGCAAGCTGGAGCCTCTCTCTAAAGTGGCGACGTCTCCGGACCTGCGGCGTCTCTACCAGCTGCTGCTCTTCACCCTGCCCGGGACCCCGGTGTTTACCTACGGGGATGAAATCGGCCTTCTGCCAACAAACGTAAGCTCCTACATGATGGGATTGTTCAAATAGACGAGCAGCGTGTGCTGTAAATCAGCCGAGTAGTAAAAGCTGGATAAAAGGGCAGGAAAAAATCCAGCCTGCATGGACCAAAATGTCCTTTAGGTGTTATGATTAGGAAAAAAATTCTAACTAGGTCAAAACTGTAAATAAAACATCAGATTTATTTATACTTAAATATATTGAGTAATGTAACCTTTTATTTTTTTTCCAGGATAAAGTACCTCCCAAAATGATCTGGGACACGGAGGAATCTATTGCGGACGAGGCTGCTGACGTAAGTGGGTTCAGTCAGTTATGATCTGGGTCTCTATGGCGTTATTTTTGTGTCCTTGACTTGAGCGCGCAGTGCATTTAAACAACACATGCGCACACTGAATACCTGTCTGGTGTGTGCTCAACTCTGATAAACTCTTCTCAGCCAACTGCTGACGCTGCCTGCCAAAGAGGGATGGCAGGCAGCGTCTAGCCCGGAACTCCTGGGTGTGAGGACAACAGGTTAGTATTAGAGGACAAGCTCTGCGACTAGAAGTGCTGTGGTTTGAAGGAGCACTAACCTTGTGGAGTCCGAGTTCGGAGAGGCTGAGTTGACTGAGCCGAAGGGAATGAGCAGACAGGCCGTCGGCGCTTGGGGTTTTCAGTGTCCTTGTCCAGAAAACAGTCCGAGGTTGGAATCCGGGGGGCAGTCCAAAAGGACAATCCCTGAGCAGGGTCGGGTCCGGTAACGGGCAGGGCTCAGAAGTATAAAGGTTAGTCGGGCTCGGTACTCACAGGCGGGTAAAGGTCCGGTTCACAGGCAATCAGTCCGAGGAAATTAATCCAACGAGTAGTCAGACAGGTTCAGAGGACGGGAGGCGGATCGGGTCAGGTTTCCAGGCGGTCAGGCAGAGACAAGACAGGGTTAGGCAGGCTCGGAGAACAAAACAGGTCGAGCACAAACAGGCAATCAAGTGAACACTGGAATATTCTAACCACAATGGCTGATCTGAGGGCTGTTAATATAGTGGTGGAAACGGGTGGAACTAGTGAACACTGATTGCAGAAGGAATTGGGAACTGGGCAGGTGTGTGGAGAAGCTGAATTAGACTGGCATTGGTGCTGAGATCATTACAAATAACAATTTTTTTGAAGGAAAAAAAAAGGAACAAACAGTTTAATATTTTAGCCTAAAATATTTAGTCTCAATATTTCCAGCTTCTGGGAGGTGATGTAAAATTTTGGTTTATATGAAAAGAATTCCTGCACCGCATTCAGAATCAACATTTCATTACTAGATGAAAAGGCATATGGAAAGTCCTGAATTGAATGAGAAAGATAATCTATAGAGGGAGATAAAGGTGAAGACGAGGAGACCATCAAAACTAGAATCAATTTGTCTTTGCAAACCATGAATTATCAAATATAGCAGTTGAAACACCCAAAGAAGTGTTGATCCTGTTGAATTAGACACCCTGGCAATGAATGTTTAGCCCCAATTTATGAACCTTGATTTTAAAATGGACGGTGATTTTAAACTTGACAGTCAAAAAAGGACCTCAGTTAAGTCATTTTTATCATTTAAGGAATAAAGCAAAGGTAAAACCTATTCCTTCAAGGCAAAAATATGGAAACACTACTCTAAGCCTTCATTTCATCATGGCTGAATTAGTGTAATTCTCTTTATCTCTGAATCGGTCAGTCCTCACTCAAATGTCTGCAGCTGGTTCAAATGCTGCTGCACACCTTTTAATGGAAAAACATAAAATAAAGCACATTACACCATCCTGGCCTCCCTTCACTGGTTACCTGTTGGTCTTAGAGTTCAGTTTAAAGAACTTCTGTTTGTTTTTAAGGATTTAAACAGCTTTGCTTACATTACTTAAATGAGCTTCTCCTTTACACCCCTGCTGCTCATTCACATCTGGTGACCAACTGCTCTGTTTCTACTCATTCACAGTTCTGAGCAGAAACATAGATGGAACAGGGCCTTCTCTACTGGGGTACAGCATTTTGATTTAAATCCATCTAAATGCAGTATTTGCAAGCCATACTCTGATTGGATGAAGAAAAAAACTGACTGTGATTGGCTGGAGTGGAACGTTTTTTTGTTAAGTCGAAAGCACAGAGACAGAGCCGAGCGAGCGGAGAAACAGCTGAGCGATTGGGTTGAGAAGAGTTTATCGGAGTTGAGCGCGCGTGTGTGATGTTTAAACGCTGAATACCTGTCTCACTGCACGCTCGGATTGGTTCCTGTGCACTCAAGTCAAACGGACAAAAATAACGCCATATAGGTCCCCTTAATAAAAATGTCCATTAATAGGGCTCGGGATCCGCGTTGCATTGTGGGACGTGGCGGCCATATTGAAGGCAACGCAACGTTAAAATACCTCTGACATAACGTTGTTGAACGAAGAGACGTAGAAGTAGAGTTGAGAAAGAATAGATAGAAAAAATATGTTAAAATCCCGAAAAGGATCTGAGATTTACCGGGACACATTAAATAGAGAAATCAGGGACCGGTATGTTGACAAAATCAGCATTATTATGGAGCGCCGACGACGACTTGTTGCCACTGTTTTGCATATCGGACGTCTTCGGCTACCTAGTTTGTGGTGTGAGCGCCTATACTTCAGAACAGTTCCAAAGCTACAAGTCCTTGGAGTCTCATGTGCAGTTTACGAATGGATGGGTTCAGGAGCTGTAGATCATAAAGTCAGCAAACAGTGGGAACACAGTAATTCACACAAAGGTAAGCTGTGATCAGACGGGCTCTGGCACCTGCTAACTGTTAGTGCTAACAACCACTCACGCATGTAATGTACTTTTAACGAGCTGTTATGTGTTTTAAAGGTTTAGTTAGTAACATTAACTGCCAGCCCTCCCTAAACCCTCCGGGTTTCTCACGTATTTGAGCCTTTTCCCGCTGCCCTTTTAGTATTTATGTGCATGTATGTGGTGTCGCGGCTGAAGGAAAGAAACTGTAGGCTATTAAATAAAACCGTGCATCTTTAACTTACCAAAATGAAAATGCAGGGAACACACTCTCATTGACATCGGGATACTGTGGAAAGTTATGATCGGTAGTCTTAAAGCCGCGATCCAAGCGAGCCGACGACTCCATTGCGCTTGCTGTCTGTCCCGTGGTTCCGCCTCCAGGCAGGAAAGCGGTGGAAAGTTAACCCATTTTCTATGTTTTTCCCATGGCGATCATGTGTTGCGCTGTTACAGCCCACAACACAGCAACGGTTTACCATGGTTGAAATGAAGTTACGGTAAAATTAATCAAATTAAAACACGGCTGAGAGAGGGAGTACAGTATGCGGTAGTCATAGGCAGTAGTCTGAGTAGCGGGGGCGGAGGCTTTCAATATGGCGGCCACACAAAGTAATACGTCATGACGACCAAGCCCTATTGGCTTTCCCAGGTTTGGCTACTCGTTTTAAACACTAACCCATCTTCTCGTGCGCAGGCTAACAGGACAGAACGCATCGATTTGAGGTCCTGGTTCAAATCCCTCAGTGACCTGCGGGGCAAAGAGCGCTCGCTGCTTTACGGCGACTATTACCCTCTGGAGTCGTCTGCCTCCTCGCTGGCGTTCCTGCGCGTGTGGGACCAGAGCGAAAGATACATCACCGCTGTCAACTGGGGGAAAGAGCCCTCTAAATTAAAACTGACACTGCCGCCCACAGGTATGATGGGAGCTCAAACTGCACCCAGCAAATCAGTCAGGTAAATAAACTGCTGCCTATATAGAAATATTTCTTTAATTTGTTTTTGTTTTTTCTGATTTAGCTTCTACAGAAGGCGTCGTCTTGCCCAAGATGGCCAAAGTGAAGCTGTCGACAGACGCAAACATGACGGCGGAGTCGTCGGTCAGCCTGGAGTCGGTCTCTCTGGGGCCTGAAAAGGCAGTTCTCCTGCAGTTCCCCCTTGTTGTCTGAGGGTGGCGCCAGAGCCGCAGCGGAGTTGTGTGCAGATCAGATCCACTGAGCCATAGACATCATATACGTAGACGCGTCGTTGGGCGCAGGTTCGCACGTCAAGTTAAGTTCTGTTGTAGTGAACGTGGATCAGAGAAGATGCCTCATTCCTGTGCTGCATGGAAATGTATTCGGGCTGATTTCACTACTTGTATCTGCCTTCTATAAACTAAGGCTGCACCATGTTGCAAAACTGGACACTCTAGAGTTGCAACACTAGGAACTAGGAAAAAGTTGTGCAAGACCATTCTTTTTCAAGGTTTTTAGCTTGCTTGCATACAGTACAGACTACTGTATTTAGACATAGATGTGCAGATACAGATTTTCAAGTATTATAAATAAGCCAAATAAATAGCTGTGGGATTATTTATTTATTTATATATATATATATATATATATATATATATATATATATATATATATATATATATATATATATATATATATATATATATATATATATATATATAATGTGTGTATGTGGTATGAATATAAGGATCAATTTGTTAAATCTAAACATTACGGTCTTCATTATTTCATAAAACCATGTCACATGTGAAACTTTAGGAACAGACTTTTTGGGGGAGTAGGTAAAATTACTAATATGAGAAAAAAAGACCTAGGACAATAAAGTAAAAAAAACATAAAAGTGGTAATGTTATGAGAAAAACGTCATATTATGAGAATTAAGAGGGAACATTTCCAGAATAGTTACCGTTTGCAGAACTATTTCACTATTGGAGTAATAGGGCCAGGTTAGATTATTTAAATAATTTGTATTCTTTACGAGAATAAATTCAGGAGAATGAAGCGAAAGGGATACGAAAATAAACTTTTAATATTACAAAAATAAAAATATTACGAATACGAAATATTCTGAGATTAAAGTCCTTCAGATACTGTTTAAGTGGCTGAGTAAGTGCAGATTTGCCACATTTAACATGGCGGACGTTCTGACGCATCGCAGCATAGGCAGAACCCGCCCAACGACGCGTCTACTCTTATATTATGTCTATGCACTGAGCTATATTATACACTGGAGTGCTGATTTTGCCGAAAAACTGAAGTCACCGGCCGCCATCTTGCTCCTCCCTACTCTCACAGAATCCCATAGGATTTGGTTGCAACAACAAGCAGTTTTCTGGCTGTGTGAAAACGTTTAATATGTAATTCTATAGTCAGTGGATGTACTAACACTATGAACTACTAGGAAATTATGTGCTGAAATATTTTATACGTTATTCATATTAAATATGTGTATGTATATGTGTGTGTATATATATATATATATATATATATATATATATATATATATATATATATATATATATATATATATATGTATGTATGTAATGCAAAATATGTCAGCACATGACTTTCTCAGTACTTGATAGTTTTAGAATATAACATAAAAGTATATAGCATTTGACATTTTAAAAGTTTTAAGCCCCCCCTGAACATGAGAAAATCCTCGTTATTCGATGCTGTAGCGCATATTCCATAGTTACTGGAGGAAAATAGGGAGTACCAATATGGCGGCTGGTGGCTTTAAAGCGACTCGTTCAAACAGCGGGCGATTGGTACTCCAGTGTATAATATAGTTCAGTGGGCTAAATCTGAGGAGTTGGATCAGGCGGTAAAAAGAGTCAGGAAATTTATTTTCTTACCAGAACCAAAACATTAGTTGTTTGGGGGGGAGGGGGGCAGTTTCAGTGGGTAAAAAAAAAAGTTACTTTTTAAAATATTTATTAATGACTGAACTTTCAGATGTGTGACACATTCCATCTGTGTTTTTTTTTATTTTTTTTTATTTTTTTTATTGGGTGGTTGGTTTTTCATCTGCCTTTTTTTTTGTGACTGTTCCACATCTTTTAATATTACTTTTGCCTCAGGAAAGCATTTTCACACGTGACTCAAAATTTGTGAAAATGAGGTTTAAAACAGCAGTAAACTGGTCTGTGCTGTCGCCTTTGTCTGAGCCAAAGATGATATCAGATAAAATGTTTTCGGTACGTACAGGTGTGTGAAACTGTGTCACAGATGTTCAGAGGAAGCGCGTCGACGTTCTCGTCAACCTAAGATTTTAGAGCTTATCTCGGGGCACGTTGTACTAGACTGATGGTTGCTCATTTTGTAGCGTTTAAGTCTATTGAGCACCTAGTAATGCCTGACTTAAACGATCATCTCCAAGTTCTGTTTGCTGCAACCTCCATGAAGCAGAAAAAACAAACGCCTGGAGACTGGACTGCACTTCAGCACATTTTTAAGGCTTTTTTAATTTTTTTTATTACTGCACATAAGCTGCTGGATGTAGCTTTCATCTCTACTTGACGTTAGAAATGAAAATAACTGAATTTATGTGACAACTTGTGATGCTTTCAGTCTTGTGCTTTACTTTAAGACTACACTGTGGTCTGGTCCAATGCTGTTGGGACAGAAATCCTGACTGGAAGAGAAACTGAACCAAAGCATATAGTTTTACGAACATTATTCATGTTTTTCCTGATTGGTATCAGGCTTTTGCACTGCACTTTAGCACTTTTCTTTTCTTTACTGCACATAAAGCGCTAAAAGCTACCTTTCATCTCTACTTGAATTTATAAATGAAAACTGAAGTTAAGTGACAACCTGTGGGGTTTTCAGTCTAGTAAAATGTTTGTGTGCTTTCTTTTAAGCCCACAGGGTGGTCTGGTGGTCTAAAACTAAACACCAAAGTGTTTAGTGGTCTGGTGGTCTAAAACTAAACACCAAAGTGTTTAGTTTTAGGAAGATTATTCATGTTTTCCCTGAAAGTATTGGGCTTTCTAGCTTGGGTAACAACATGGATACTGATAGCACCTTTGAGAAAGGTCCTGGTGGTTTTCATTGTTTAATGAGGGACAGCATATTCACATAAGTGCATTAAGCATATGATATATTTAGCCACAAGGCTAAATTTCATCTGCAGTGTTGTGGGAGCATGACAGTAAAGGACAAACAAATTACATTACGTTATTAAAACAGCTCAATTACAGATTTAGTTAAAACATTTGTTAGTCAACAAAGCATGTTTAGATCATTAGTAAAATTTGATTATTCAAAAGGGACTTAATGAAAATATTCTATTATTTAATGTTCCTCATTCTAATGGGAGTTTGTATATTATGGAAATACATTTGTGTCTTGATGCCACTTGAATAAATACTTTGAATGTTTTGTTATTTTAAATGCTGAGTAGACGGTGACCTTTGTGTAAGGGCGTTCAGGTAAAATATTAAATCATATAAAGTACATTAGTTATGCAGCTTTGGAAAGAACAGTTCCTGTGTTTTTAAATGTCATTAACTTCAGTTTATTGGTTTAAGCTTTAGCTTTTATGTATGAAGAGCCTTACTATATTTATATGCATACATATTGTCTGGGTCATTTTATTTTGAAGGGAAATCATAAATTATAAACCAAGCTGTCTTATGTACGTCTGGTAAGGTTTTTTCTAAAGTTTAAACTTTTTGATATTTGAGATTTCCTCTTTACATTGGCCTGAAATAACTTTTTGTACTACATAAATAAAAGCAAAACAACATAACTGCATCTTCATTATAGTCATATTAAAAATATATTTTTTATATAATCAGATTAGACATTTAAATTTCTGTAGCCCAATTGAACTAGTATTTATATAATATAATATATTTGCCTACACTTTGTCAGACAGACATTTCTTCTTCACTCTGATACCAAATCAAACTAAACCTTTCCCGTTTTAGGTCACTTAGGAGTACTAAAACTATTAGAAAAATGGCAGAATAATGAGAGAGATTTTTCCTACTTCTTTTCTTCAAATTCACAAGTTTACTTGGGATACATCTTACTGCATGTAAGTAAGCTAACATGCGGTCATATATATATATATATATATATATATATATATATATATATATATATATATATATATATATATATATATATATATATATATATATATACTGTTTTGTCTGAAATGTAAGAAAGAGCTGGAAAGAACCTTTTGTAGAAATACTGAGGCAACGTTAAAACAATAAATGCAGCCCAAAACTTACAGCTTGGACACAGATGGGTCTTGCAAAGGAGCCAAAGTATAATGCTAAATTACCATATTTTTCTAACTATAAGGCGCACCATATAATAAGGCGCATTACATATTCTTCCCAAGTGTGTAATATCACTCCGCCCCTCCTGTAGGGTGACAGATTTCCCCGATTTCCGGGGACAGAGGCCGTTTTGGACGACTTGTCCCCGGAAATATCCCTGATTTCAGTGTATCATGATGGTGTAAAAAAAAAGTTTAGCAACTAAAGGTATTTACCTGGTACTACTAGTAATAGTAATATCATCTTTATTGTCATTGAAACATACATTACAACGAAATTTGTTCTCTGCTTTTAACCCATCACGTTTATCAAACGCACCTTTCCCGCCCCCCGTCGCCGTTGCAGTTCAAACAAAACAAGCCAACCCCCGGCAGAGATTCTTAACAAAATCAGAAACTTCCCCAGTTTTTAATTAGATAAATTAAATCTGGTCACCTTCAGGAGGAAAAAACTGTCCGTGTAACGTAAATCTACACCAGACGCTGCAAAGTACACAGCTATGTAAATCTGCAGACAGAGGAACTTTTGTCAGGGGTAAGTAATTAAAGAAAGACATATTACTAGTAATATATGGCTAAGATGTTTAATTATAAGTAATATATCCTATGTTTTGATCTACTAACATTCAGTGACTTGACCATATCTAATTAGAAATAGCATATTTTAGTTCGTTAGCTTGTTAGCTTGTCACAGCTACATCATTCATGGCGCTTTATTTTCGATGACTCTTATTTTGGGATACTTCCGGAAGTGAACAGGATGTTCAATCTAATTTAGGTGTCGCGTAGCCTTATGCTTCTAGGGTACATTTATTTACTGATTAAAATGAAAAGCTAACCTGTGCTGCTTTGCAACGCGTTCGGTGTGTTTTTATATGGAGCTAAAATAGTGACAGCTTTCAGCAACATTTAAAAGAGATTTAGCATTGTAACATCAAACATTGAAAAATCACTTGCAATGACTTCAAAAAAAGAGATTTGGGATTGAAAAATTACGCATTGAAAATTCGAACATTGTTAGAAAGTAAAAACTTGTAATGATATTCTCATTTTATGCTGCAGCCTTTTTCTATGAGAAATGGTTTTTATTGTGTCTTGTCTGGCAATTTAGCATTAAGAATCTGTTGGGCCAAAAAGAGCCCAACAGATTTTACTTTCTCAAGCGGAGCCTTACTGCTACCGCCATAGTGCTCCGCTTGATTTATATATGCAGGAAGCTTTCTTATAAATGAGAGATGTTTTCAGTGTCACTGCAGAGCTCCTTCAGCTACAACGTCACTGCAAGCTGGTGAAGGTTCTCAGTCATCCAGGTCATGTTCATTCCAAAAAGGTTTAACAAACAACTGGACCTTTTTCCGAAGTTTGAAGACGTTTCACTTCCTTTCCAGAAAGCTTTCTAAATTCAAATGTCTGGAGTAATGTGGAGTTCCAAGCTTTATACTACTGCCCAACGAAGGCCTTGTAATGGCTTAGATAACATGCAAATTGAACGGAAACTGGTCCAGTCGTTAGGGTCGTTATTGGCCTGGCTTACAGGAACGATGTTTTGATCACCCTTATGGAGGGGAGGAAGTTTTTACTTTCTAACAATGCTTAATTTTTCAATGTTTGATTTTACAATGCTAAATCTCTTTTTTTAATGTCGCTGCAACCTGTCACTGTTTTAACTCCATACAATTTCCTCCTTAACACAGCTCTCTCCTGAGAGGGAAGCACTATCCGTCTCTGTCAGGAGGACAGAGTAGGTGGACTACACTGTCCTGTTTCTAACATAAGGCCAATATAAACCTAACTTTTATATTGAATTAACTTACTTGGTTTATTATTGCTAACACTAAGTGTATTCGTGTACGGGCTGCCTTACATGAATACACTTCTAGTTTTGACATTACAGTCAGGCAGTCTTGTAGACAGCTCAGGGGTCCTATCAGGTAGTGACAGTGTACCGTAATGCACCGAATGTCCATTGAGCGGAGAGGCTCGTTGCTTATCAAAGTCGTACTTACACATTTTAACAGATTTTTGATTACATTGTACCACATAAAATAGGTCAGTAAGCACAAGTACAGTAATCATATATAAGGCGCTCTGGATTATAAGGCACACCATAAATTTTTGAGAATTTGTAAGGATTTTTAGTGCGCTTTCTAGTTCAAAAAATGCAGTACATTTTAAACAGCTTAAGGACAACAAAGCCAGTGTCTTGGATCTTGAATCCCGTTGACGTCTTTTTGGGCAGAGCTGTAGAAGTGTGTGCGTGCAAGCAATGCCTCCAACCCTGACTCAATGAAAGCAGTTTTGTCAGGAGGAATGGGCCGAAATCACAGGAAACTATAGCAAAAAGTCCCAGGAAGGATTAAATGTGGATCCTACCAAATACTAAACACACACACATATATATATATATATATATATATATATATATATATAGATATTATATATATATATATATGTGTATATATATATGGTATATATATATATATATATATACATATATATATATATATATATGTATATGTATATATATATATGTATATATATATATATATATATGTATATGTATGTATATGTATATATATGTATATATATATATATATATATATATATATATATATATGTATATGTAGACGTGTATGTATGTATGTATGTATGTATGTACGTATATCTATATATATATATATATATAATATATATATATATATATATATATATATATATATATATATATATATATATATATATATATATATATATATATATACAGGATTAAATGGGGGGGGGGCATTGATATGCCCCCCCATTTTTTTTTTACAAAAAAAAAAAAAAAATATATATATATATATATATATATATATATATATATATATATATATATATATATATATATATATACATGTATGTATTTTTGTATTTCAAAGTCAAGCTTAGCTTTATTTTAAATTTCTTCACATCCATCAGATATACTAAGAAATTAAAAGAAGCATTTCTTACTATCCCAGGGTGAAAATAAATAAATAAATAATAATAATAATAATACATTTAATTTATACTGAACTTTCCATAAAAAGATCTCCAAGTACTACAGGTAAAAAAGAAAAAAAGCATAAAAAAGTAAAAAAGCTATTTTAGAAGAGAGTAAAAAGCATCTAAAGGGGACCAAAAGTTTTGCTAAAAAGAAATATTTTAAGGCCTTTTTGAAATAAATAAAGATACAACACTAAAGTAAATAACTAAAGTACACAGCAGATGAAGACATTTACTAGAATTAAAAGCAATAAAAACAAATTGCCTCATCAACTGACCTAGAACAGTAGAGTTTTAGCCTCATTTAGTGTCCCACGCGGAGAAAACAGGTTATCTGTCTTATTACATAGTGTAATGACAACTAAGAGAGTCTAGTTCACTTATTATAGGACTGGAATGCTGACTAAACAACCAAATGCTTTATCTTCAGAAAACTAGTTGCACATCTCTGCACGTCTGCTGTTGTTTGTTTGTTTTAGGTAGAAAGACACCGAAGACGACAACCATCATTCTTCAGCGCAGCCTCTGTGGTTTATTCTGTACATCAGGCAGCGGTAACAGTCATGAAAGAAACTACATATCAATGCCCCCCCCATCCAAAACGTAGCTTCACAATAAACATAGATCAAAGAATAAACCTTCAATATTAGCAGCTGATTGATGACTATATGATCATAAAACCACAACGTCGACCATAGTTTATATGAACCAGAGAAAACCCGACAGCGTGGCAGAAACCATCCCCGTGTCTCACCTGACATTAAACGGCCTAAGATGTTTGTTTATAAACAAAAAAAACATTTTCAACTCTTTTACTGAATATGTGGCTCATATTTACTAAAAAAAATACATTAAAATTGCTACACAAGTATTATTGGCAGTGACAAGCATAAATATAGAGTTAGTCTTCGTTCCTTTGCGTATATCAGTAGTTTAGATTTAAAGGTATTTGAAGGCTTAATAGAACAAGAAGTAAATGGTTAAAAGTAACTGAAACACCTAAATGAAAAGGTATTGATAAATCTGTAGGCTATACTATACAAGGTTAGTACATACGACCCCAACCTTGTATTTGAGTAAACATGGAAATACACAAAAATTAGTTGTTTGCTGGTGTTAAGATTTCACATTGTACTGTATTCCTGTGTAAAAGACTAATTATATACATAAAAAAAACTCAACTACATCTGACTTGGTGTAATTTGACTTATAAAAACGTTTTCAGCCTACATGAAAAAGACATAAATACAGACATGGGATAAAGTTTTATTCTTGATGCTCGTGGAGCTAGACGATTTTTTAAATATACCTTTTTTTTTAACCTTTCCTTTGCCTTACTGCAAACAGGCACTTACTGAAAACACACAAATCAATAAAGTAAAAAGGAGAATGAAGCTATATTCCTTCCCTGTACTATAATCCCATGAAATCTGTTCATCAAAAAAAAAGAGAAAAAAAAGAAGAGATTCTCATCACGAAAGACAAAAACATAAAAAAAAGACACTTTACCGTACCTACACATTAGATAAAAATGTCAAACAGTTCATCTAACAGGTGAGACTTAAGTCAGCATAGTTTCGGGGTCTGGTACAATACGGTGCCGCTGTTTTACTGTGGTATCACAGGGGAGGTTTGAAGTCGGCGATACCGGGAATCAGAGCCTGTCTCGGCACCTCTGAGTTCACCCCACGCCGCTGCGAAACCAAACCACCGCCGTGCACACTCATGACTGACTCTCAGTCTGAGTCTGACGCTCTGATACAACGGCACCTTTTACATCACAGCAGCATGAACATGCGTGACCTTTCTTCAGCTTTCATGGAACTCACAAGAGGGAGAGAAATAACACAATAAAGTGCTTTAATATCCACCGGAAAGCCCTCCACCCCTGAGAAGATCAAGCTATTAACTCCATTACTTAACGTATAAACATTAAGTAATGGTGTTCATGGTTGATCTTTAACCCTCTAACCTAACCACCCTCATCCCATGTTTTTAGAAGCAAACTAAACACAAACACTATTCAGTCTGGTTTTTAAATTAAGGTTATAGCTATTATAGTTTATTATTATCTAATTTTAAAAAAATGTATATTGTCCTATTTACTTGCTTTTTAAGTTAAAAGTCCTGGCATGTACTGATTTGTTTTTATACATAGCAAAAAGCCAGAATAATGAGGACGATATATATACATATACATACATACATATAGAGCAATATATATATATATATATATATATATATATATATATATATATATATATATATATATATATATATATATATGTGTGTGTGATTATTGTTCCTTTACCATTACAGATTTTATTATTTATGTTTACCTTTTATGAATAAATACATACAAATTTTATGTATCTCCAGTGTTTCCTCGTTAATCTAATACACACAACTGAAGTTCCACTGTTCCTCATTCTCTATCAATGACTGATCTTTATCGTTTTTAATTGTTTAATTACCATTAATTACTGGTTTTATCTGTCTGTTTATTCGATTTGATCATTTCAATAGTTTGAATAGTAACATTTGGTATCTCTACAGGTCTCATGTCTCTGCCTCTGTTTTCCATCCCTGTAAAGCACTTTGTGTTGCCCTTGATTGTAAGAAAATTGCTCTATAAACAAAGTTTGATTGATCGATCATCGGATGTTTACTTAGTCCATATATGAAAGGATGATTCCTGATGAAATTATGTGGGTTAGCCTTATTCTGAAGTACTTGTTTATCTCCTCTTTTTTTTAACATAATCAGAGCATCATCAACATCAGAACAATCTATATATCATAAAAAGCAAATATAACTTTTGCTGAAGTTGGAAGAGAAATATCCTCAGATTCTGGGACTTGTTTGTTAAGGAATGAGTTTGTATAATTTTTTCTCGTTTTTATTTTGCTGTTGGTAAAAGATGACACAAAACGTAACACCACACCTGTTTGGTTACACCATATCTACTTCAGTTTCATAAATTTTGGTTCAGCTCGTATTTTGCCTCATTCAGCATACTTTACGTCACGGCGCACTTCCAGTTCAGTCCTGTTCAATCCACTCTTATTCCAGTTGAACTTGCAGACTGTCTTGGCTTGTTAAATTCCTTGTTTGGTCTATATTCTGATGACAACAACAAGAAAAAAATGTCACAGCACCCTAAATTATTTTAAATCTAAATAAATTTGTAAACCAAATAATTAACATCTGTGACTTGATCTGGAAAAAAAAGAAGAATACTTTTTTTTGTACAACATCTATGTACAGTAAAATTTAAAAATTCAAATGAAAATTCCCAAATGTTTGTGAACTGTAAAACATAATCTTTATCAGATGTTTTCTTTATTTAACTCAAATTCCCATCCTGGCAAACAATGGGCAATAATCCTTGTCTCTACCTGCCTACCTACCTTATTGCATATAGTTCAGGTCATGTGTGACGTCTTCTGTTGTGTCAACCTGCTTGTTTTTATATTTTTGCGTTGTTTCTATACTGTGGCTATAGCTTTGTGCCACCAAAATTTTGTTGCAGCTATACATTAACAAATAAACATCCTTGCACCCATAAGTTTTACTTCTAGAACTGTTGGTTGAAAAAGGAAGAACAAGAGTTGGTAATACTGCAGAGTTTAATTTCTTCCCAGTTCACTGTTAGCACTAACTGTACATTGCTAACCACAATAGCCAAGTACTAGCATTACCACTGCTGATACTGTTTAATCTTCAAGGCCTTATCATTCACTCCTCTCCTCTATCTTTTCTTCCTGTTCCCCTAGAACAGGCTGATTTCATCTTAATGTGTGGCTGTCTTTGCAAGCAATACGAGATAACAAAATTATACATATATATATATATATATATATATATACAACTTTAAAATATAACCCTAAAAAATAAGACAGGCTTGTCTAAATACTGGTTACTTTGTCAGGCTTCATAAAGCCGAAGTAAAAAAGTAACAATTTAAAAAAAAAATTACGGTCAAGGAACGGTAGAGAAGATTAGACGAGTTTCATGACTATTTGGGTAATTGCTCAGATTAAAAATCAAACCTTCCTTTCAGTTTGGTGCTCATCAGCGCGCAGTCATTGTTTGTCCTCAATAAGATGTCACACTAACACTTTATCTCATCTACTGCCACTTGTCATTGTTGCAAACAATTGTTGTAAGGCATGCCTGACTGATATAAGATAGATTACCCACAGGAAAAAACTGTAAAAGGTATTTCTGAGAGCACTACCCATCACTGCTGATTATAGGCTGGAAACAAAGAAGGTTATGGGATTACCATCATTGCATCGCTGGATTTTGCTTCATCAAGCGAATCGTGACTTGCAAAAAATTGGTCTCGAGGCATGAATCGGGATAATTCATAATTTTAGCAGAGTTTTTGTTAAAAGGTCATAAATATTTTACTGCTGGAGTCTTCATTTTGCATAAATCCATATTAGATGGTTTTAGGCTAAAGCTAAGGCTAGTCCAAAATGTGCCACGACCAAAGTGGTTCTTTTTACCCCCCTAAAGCTATGAATGGTAATCCTGTTCAGAAACACTTTTTGGTATACAATGTGAAATGGTCCTTCCACCCTGAGAGAAGTCAATACATTGTGTGTATTCAGAAAAAGGAGAAAAGAAAATCCGACCTCTGTTAGAGCTGAAAACCTGTAAAAGCCCTGACCAATCCCTGCCATTCGGACCGAATGGAAAGAACCAATCAGATCCCTTCATGTCCCGTCCCGCTCCCCCCTCTTTCCCTCCTCCCCTTCGTGCGCGTTCATCACGTTTCATCGTTGCCGGAAATATTCAGCATCTTATCTATTGGCTGTCTACCTGCCAATCATTAGCGGTTAGCTTTGGTGTTAGCCGTTCATTGTAGCTGCACTGCTGTCACCGTATACTTTGAAAATGGCTAAGAGTCGTAAGAAGCAAACTGTCTTGCAAGTTTATGAAGAGACGAGGAAGGTCTCAGGAGAAAGAAATAATACCAGAGTGCATTTCGGAGATTCTTTATACCCGACAATGTGGAGCGGCAGACCAGGTAAGACTGTCTGGCGCATGTGCAGTTGTTCAAAACGGGACTTGGGTGTTTCTTACCTACGTTTCCGGAAAAATCGTCCACTCTACCTTTAAAGGGGGCACGCTGAAATCATTGTTGTCTATATAAAGTGAAATTGCAATACTTTGGTCTGAATTCTTTGTTAATTTACCCCTACATTCCCCCTTTTTAGCCCTGTTCTAAGCTGCATCTGAGAGCAACTTGTTTTGGGGCTGTCGTTTAAAATCTAAAGGAGTCCTTTCACATCCTCAACATTCATTTTTTTTTGTAATAGTTAAAAAAATAAAATAAAAGAATACAAGATAAAACTAAACGGCTTGAAAAAAAATAATATGAATATATCTATGTAGCTCCTAAACAGACTACACTCAAATTTTCTGCACTCCTGTAGATTCTGAGTACACAAGAAAATGTATTTAGGGCCTTGAAAATAGGATTTTGCATATATCCTCTTTAAATCTGAAATCTCTAAAGACATTATTGCAGTTTACGCAATTCCTACCATATAGACCTTGAAACTGTTGTCAAGTTTGCTGTGCAGAGCTGTTTACACAAACACAATGATAACTTCTTAGGCAAGTGGAGGTAGGAGGCGGTGCTCCACCAGTGATCTTCCTGTGTGAGGCACATACTGAGACATGGCAGTCAAAACGCTATATGTTGCTCTTACTTCAGGCAGGTTAAAGTGCAGTAATAATCATACTGGAATGTAGTTCTTCACTTACAGGATTCTCCAGTTATCAAGACTGACAAAGATACGTAAGCAGCCTTAAGACAAGCTCATGTTTTATACAGTGGCAACAGCAGTATTTTACATAAATTTTCTTCAATCCAGCCTTCAGTTTAAGAACATTTGTTAGTTGAGCCATTAAAATTACGTATTTTAAGGCTTTTGTACCCACCTGTAAAATTATTTTGGAGGGCACTGATTCTGAAGGAGTGTCACTACAAAAAAGGAACTAAAAGTAAGTAAAATATTCTTAAAATTAGTATATTTTTCCTTGATTTGAGCATGTAAATAAGACTGTTTTCCAGTGGGATGAGTATATTTTATCCCTAAAATAAGATAATTAGATACCCTGCACTTGAAATAAGATGATGGAGATGAATTGTTCTTATTTTAAGTGCATAAATCTTGTTCCATTGGTAAATAGTCTTATATACCTGTTCAAACCAAGGAAAAATATACTAATTTTAAGAACACTTTACTTACTTTAAGTTCCGTTTTTTTGTCTTCCAAAGATTTGAATAAATCCCCAAAGCTTGTGTCCTCGGATTATTGAAAATGGTGCAAAAAGCCACGAAGTGCCCTCTATAAACCAAGAAGAACCTGATTGTGTTGTATTCAGATTTGTGGTTTGATTTATTACATATGCAACACTCTGATGGATAGTGACATGCAGTGATCAAAACAAAAATAACACAGCAGATTCAATTCAATTCAATTCAATTTTATTTATATAGCACCAATTCATGAAACATGTCATCTCAAGGCACTTTACAAAGTCAAACTCAATCATATTATACAGATTGGTCAAAAATTTCCTATATAAGGGAACCAGTTGATTGCTTCAAAGTCCCGATGATAAACAACACTTGTCTTATCCTACTTTTGGATCCCCCCCCCCCCCCCCCCAAAAAAAATAGAAATCTAATGAAATGAAAAAGAGTAGATTCTATCTGGTTGTCTTCAAAGAAACTTATATACACGTTTATCTACCTTGGGACACAGCCAGACCGGCTTGATCTTCCAGTTTAGTGGCATTCTGCTTGTCAAATGGGGAGGCTAGAGAATGTTTTGTTAAGTCCTTGCAACGTCAAAATCATGACCTAAATATATATTATTTTAGGGATTTATGGAAACTCTTGCTAAATGATTGAAATTTGTTGTTAATATTCTACATATTACCACATTTGTAAGCAAAATGGCTTCCAATGGTTTGGGAGATTTTTAAACTTTTCTTAAAAGGTAGACAAAAGACAACATAATTGGGCAAAATTTATACAAGGGGAAGAAACAACTGAGAGAGTAGAGGCTGACTTCCAATCCAATCCAATTTTATTTATAAAGCACTTTGATTTACCAAAGGGACCAAAGTGAGTACAGATTAACATAAAAGACATTTAAAATGCTATAGTAAGAAAAATAAACATAGAATACAGATATGGGATATAATAAAATGCATTACCAAGCCATACAATAAAAGACTAATAAAATAAGCAGAAGCTAACATCAACTTCTCACATGGTGTCAAAGGCCAAGGTGAGGAATTGAGTTTTAAGAAGAGATTTGAAATCGGACAGTGATATAGCCTGTCTGATGTTCAGTGGCAGCTTATTCCACATTTTAGGACCCGCCACACCAAAGGCACGGTCCTCCCTAAGCTTTATTTTGTTTTAGGCCCCCTAAGGAGCAGCTAATCAGCTGGCCTAAAGGAGCGCGATGGTCTATAATGGTGCAGCAGCTCGGACAATTAGCAAGGGGCAAGGCCACGAAGAGCTTTAAAATCAAATAAAAGCAGTTTAAAACAGATCCTAAAACATTCGGGAAGCCAAAGAAATGAAGCTGAAATTAGGAAGATATGCTCATATTTGCGTGTACCAGATAAAAGACGTGGCGCTGCAATTGCACTCTCTGTAGCTGGGCAATATAGGAGCCACTTACCCCCACATAAAGCGTATTACAGTAATCCAGCCCAGTAGTGACCAAGGCATGGATTACTGTCTCTGTCCTTACCTGACCATCACATTTAAGGTCAGCATCCACTTTAACCCCATGGTTAGTAATAAAAGATTTTCTATATTGGGACAAATAGCCTATCTCAGTAAGAGGAGTCTCAGCTGTGCCATTAAAAACCATGATTTCTGTCTTACTCTCATTAAACTTTAAAAAGTTAAGAGCCATCCAAGCTTTTAAGTCGTTTAGACATTTTAGCAGTGAATTGGCAGAAGTCCTTTTTAAGTAGGATGTAAACCTGACTATCATCAGCATAACAGTAGAAGAGCACACCATGTTTCCTTAATATCGAGCCAACTGGAAGTAAATACAATGCAAAGAGAAATGGTAGAGTGGCAAAGGATAACTTAGGACTTGCACAGAGTGACTCAAAATACAGCATGTCGTAATTTACAAAGTCACATGTGACCACAGGGCAGCCTCTGGGCAGCTAAATGTCTCTCATACCTTGAGTAACACGTCGGCTTAATATTGTGCTGATAAAGGTAAAGGTAACAATACAATACAATGCCAAACTAGAAATGGAGACATCTGTCAAGAACATTGTCAAACTGCTGGAGGACTGCAAAGATCATGTGAAAAAAAATATTCATGTTGACAGAAGAGGAAATGTGTTTCGTTCAGAAGGAGAGAAAACAAGACCTTCTTAATACTGGAGATGAAGGGTGGTAGTGTAATGGTTTGGGCCTTGTTTGGGATACTGGGTTAGTACTGCACTATGAGCCACACCGACCCTAAATATTATATGTGAGCTATGATGTCGAATTTTAAAAGACCATGTCATGATGTTCATTTAAAATCAAAACAGTATTTAAATGTACTTCTGTAAATTTGGTTGTTTAATAGTCGACCCCTAAAGTTGCCTCAGTTGACAGAGCAAGAAACTCTTAATTTGGGCGATAACTTGATCGCATCTATTAATTAAAATTTGCAATTCAAAAAGATTAAATTTTTGCAAAATCAAGATTTTTTTCTTTTTTGTACAATGCACTCACTTGGGCGTCTATGAAACTTTGTAGTATATCAATCCCAAAAAGGTAAATTGTTTAGCTAGTAGCATGCGATATTGAATTTAGGAAAATATATTGTCAAAATACTCTAAAAAAGAAACAGTTGTACCCAAAATGAGGCACTTTAATTTATTAATCAAATTAATTTGAAGCTATAAAAGTGAAGTGAGGCGTGGTTTTAGATGTGCAATATCCTTAGCAGCAACATTATGTTATATTTTCATTGTGTACTATGGCGGGGCTTACCTTTTGGTATTGGTAGGCTTCAAAGCTTATAATTAGTTGCCCTTTAAATTCAGGTCAACTTCCAGATGAGATGTTATTAAAAACAATTTCAGAAATTTGTTTTCATGAAATGAAAAGTAAAAAAATAAATCAATCGGATTTGGTAAAATAAAATCAGAGATTTTATTTTTATGCCATATCGCCCAGCCCTTCTCTTAATCTCAGGGTCGTGGGTTCAGTTCTCATGGTGGGCGTCTGTGTTTTATGGGGAGTGGTGGCCTAGTGGTTAGAGCAGCGCACTTGCGTTCTCAGAAGGCTGCAAGTACCTGAGTTGAACCCTGCAGACTGCCACTGAGAAAGACCCTTAGCCCCAGACTGCTCCCCAAGCGGCGTAAAGCTGCCCACTGCTACTTAAGCAATGGATTAAAAGCAGAAAACAATCTTTCTTCTTCTACAGGACATTTCCTACCTACCAGTCATTCTTTCATTTGCACCACCTCTGGGATTTTTGATGCCTGTTTTTACAACCATTGGTTTAAAGTCAATTTTAAGGTATATTCACAGTTTACTGTAAGGTATTTTGTGACTGTATATCTTCTATAAATAATCTTCATGAACAGGAGTTAATTAGGTCTGATCGAGGCTCATAATCTAAACTATTTCATGAGAGTCAACCAGTCAGAACAGGCAACAGAACCACAATCAATGAAATACAGTGTTGTAAAATGTCCTTTGAAATAATTTTACTGTTAGATTAAATTATACAGACCATTTTTTAAAATTATTTTTCACCCAGTTTCATCATACCTGTTCCTCATTTTGAGGTAACATGAATTGATAATCATATACATGGTTATAGAAACACTGAATGGCAACACATGGTTACTAAATGGGTTAACCAAACAGTGAAAGGATGAATTGACATTTAATTGTTAGTAAATGTATTTACTAACACTAACGCTTCCAGTATTTAAGGCTAAAGCTGATTTGTTGTAATGCAGCAAAATATCAGCGTTTTAATCTCTCATTTTTCTCTCAGTCCTCTGAGTTAGTAATGCTAACTTGTTTAGAGACAAATACGCTGAATATTATTACGTTTTATTTTTCTTTTAACGCTGCAGTTAGCAGATCCCCACAGTGTTGCATTTATTTAACTTGTCAATGTCAATCTTTATTTATACTTTACAACAAACAGGAATAAAATCACTGATAGTGGGTAAAAATAAAGAGAACAAGAATGTATTAGTTTAAGTAGAAACAAAATGAATGTAGAAACAGAAGGAGGTAAGATGTGAAGTTTTGTTTAATTCAAAAGCCAAAGGTGGGACTTTAAAAGTAATTTAAAAGTCTTGAGATTATGAGCAGCTCTTATATGAATCTGTAGCTTATTCAACAGGTTTGGGTCACAATCGCCTCCACTTTCCTGGTTGGACCTTCAGGAACATCTGGTTGTCTGACTGTTGTGTGTTTGTGGATGTGTGACGTTGTATGAGCTCCTTCAAACCCGTAAAAACCAGGAGCAAAACTTTAGACGCTGCCTTGAAGCGGAACAGGAAGCCGGTGGAGAGAAAACCTTTACAGAGACGTCTCCATCGTCTCGTCAGGCTTTCTACAAGACGAAGAAAACTCAGATTTCTCCGTTCTGCTCTCAGCCAACTGGGACTTTTATCTGCTGTAGGCAATAAATAAATACATTTTAAAAAGAAAAAAGCTAAAATGAGCGTTTAAGAAAACGTTTTTGCGCCGCCAACGCTGACTTTACGCTACCACAACCCGGCGGCAAAACGTTCATTTCTCTGTTTCAATGACTTGCGACATGCGAATATGTAAATTGCTAGGATGTGTGCGATAACGTGTTTGCATATGAGTGCGAGTGTGGCCTTTTTTTTTTTTTTTTTTTTTTTTTTTTTAAATGTAACACAACCAATAGACAATGACTGTAAGAGATGGGGAGGGGGGGGGGGTTATGAAAAAAGCCCCCACTCAAACTGAAAGCCTGTGTGTGTGTGTGGTCTATGCCATACACTTGGGTGTTTTTCTCTTCTTTCCAGCATCATTATGAGACGCCTTGTACCACACACACACACACACACACACACACAAACTCACACAGATGTGCACGTACACAACCGGTGGTGTTATGACAAGGTGGATGAGAGATTTTAAGATCAACCGAGAGAACGACAGGGCCGCTCGTCTTGGGTGAAACTACATCTCTCTGTTGTTCGGCGTCTCACTCTCCTCCCCTTTCTCTCTCTCTCTCTCTCTCTCTCTCTCTCTCTCTCTCTCTCTCTCTCTCTCTCTCACTCCCTCACACACACTCTCTCTCTCTCTCAAACACACACACATGTGTACCAAGCAGCACACCAAACACATTTCACTGCCATCTCTCCTCGTAATGACAGCCACACAGGTAAGATGACGTCTTTCATCCTGCTAGCTTGTGTAAATAATAGTTTTACACCCTCTGTAACTAAAGTTGTGACCTCAAAGTAGCAGGAAAGCAACGCCGTCGTCTTTACCTCAGCCGGTCCAGCTCAACAGGACCGGCCGAGGTCTTTTTAAAGTTCGGGGAAGGGACCTTGAGAAATTATACCCGTTATTTGTGCAGACGCGTTGAGACGGTGTGCCTGAAGCTACGAAATTGTGCCGCTCTCTCTCACACAAGAAGCTTCAAAGTAGTGCTGTGAAGATGCAGATAAAGAGTCTTGAAGGTTTCAGACCTGAGTTTGTTTCTGATCGACGCGTTCGTCTGAACGGCTGCCAACAGACCCGACCCCAGGTGCATAAGCAGGTCAGTGGGGAGTGTTGTCCGACAGCACAGCCCTCAAATCAAGATCTCCTTCCACCGTGACGGCCTTCTTCTAAGTCTCAACACTGTAGCATTTGAGTGTTGTTACCCACAACACGTCGGTGTGTTCACCAAACAGCCTCGTACACAGAGCTTTGAAACCACAAGCTTGACTTTGTTCATTGTGAGCGCTTGTTTAGATGTGCAGATGCGATAAAGCAGGGTCTCGGCCTGTCCCCTGTCCTAGCTACAGCCAATCGGCTCGCCTAGATGAGCCCCTCTTCTCATTCAAAGTACTGGACGTGTGTCTTTGTCCTGCCTCCTCTCTGAGGTTTGGACCCGGTTAAGTGCCGGTTCTCGTCCCACCGTCACTGGCTGAGGTGGACGGCGCTGTAGACGGAGGCTTCTTCGTCGCTGCCTGTTGCTATTTTTTGACTTCCTTCGCTTTTTGTGACCTTCTTTGACATCTGCAGTAGGAATTGGGGCGACAGACGCGTTTGTGTGTTTTATACGTTAGGAAGTAGAACGCCGGAGTCGGTGCCAGCACACGCCCAGCCGGCCCAAATGAAACGCCATCTGTGCCGACGTCGGTCGGTTCTAACGCTGAGCGATTTCGTGCCTCAACACTAACACACCAGGAGGCCGGAGAAGAGTTAAACGGACGCCGTCGTCCAATGGGAAATGTGTCCTTTTGGGTCGTGTTTTCGGTAATTTAAGATGGCGGCGAGTTGGAGAATGTTGTTTATTTATAACCAAATGAGAGTCATAATAAAAACTTGAATTTCCCCCGTCACCGATGACAAAAATCCATTACAAAGACGTTCTGAGGTTAAACACGCTGCAGATGCTTTCATGGCAAGTTTCTTTTCCAGTGGGTCTGTTTTGACGTAAAACATTCGCGATGATCCTTCCCTCTGATTGAGCCGCTTGGGTTTCGGTCTGCTCAGAGGCATCTCTGCGTCTCGACAAATCACAACCCAACTTGTGTCAGGCGTTCAGTTCAAAAAGTTTGAAAATCACATGGATTCATTACAACGTGCAGTGATACACTTCAAGCTCCTAATTTTGATGATCATTGCTTGCAGCTTATGAAAACACCCAAACTTTAGTTGTTGTTTTTTCTCGAAACCTTTTAGATCACATAAGACCTAGAAAAGGGATTTTTAACAGAGGAATACCATAAAGCGCGTTTTCTCTGCAGTATTTGCACCTGTGTGGATAACTGCATCAGTGCAGCGTTGCATGGAGGGGATCGTTGAGGAAGCCCAGGTTCCTTTGCTCATCTGCCTTGTTGAGTCTGGCGTCTGTTACACTGCAAAAACGGATATAAAAATAAGTAAAATGTTCTTAAAGTTAGTGTATTTATCCTTGATTTGAGCAGGTAAATAAGATTATCTGCCAAAGGGATGAGTATTTTGACCCCTAAAATAAGATAATTAGATAAACTGCACTTGAAATAAGATGATGGAGATGAATTGTTCTTATTTTAAGTGCAAAAATCTTATTCCATTGGCAGACCATCTTATGTACCTGCTCAAACCAAGGATAAATACACTCATTTTAAGAACATTTGACTTATTTCTAGGTTTGTTTTTGCAGTGTATCGTCCTCTTGACAATACTCCATAGCTTCTCTTTCAGGTTTAGGTCAGTGAGTCTGCAGGCCAATCAAACACAGGAGCGCCGCGGGCACTGAAGCAGCTTTGGTTGGCTTTGGCAGTCCAGGTCCTGCTGGAAACTCAGCGTCTCCATGAAGCTCCGTGAAGGAAGTGGTAAAACATGTCCTGGTAGAGGCTCTGACGTCGAACTTGATGAAACACGGTGGACCAACACAGACACACGACATGCCATAAGCCATCACTGGCTGCAGAAACCTCCCGTTGGACCTGGTGGATTCTGGGCATCTCCACTTTTCCTCCAGACTCTGTAACCAGTTTGTTTCCAAACTAAATGTAACATTTAGTCCGATGGACTTAAGTAAGAGGATCCTGAACGCATCTGGGGTTTAAAGTTGCTTGACACCGTTGTCGTCCACGTCCTGGACAGATTGGAGTCCAGCTGCAGTCCATGTCTTGTGTCTTGTCAATCTATATGTCTTGAGGGTTTTACCTGCCAGTCATCTTAAGGCTGTAGTTCTTCCTTTTTTCAACCATATTTTTTCCCTCCACCCAACTTTCCATTAATATGCTTTCATACAGCACCCAAATGTCCCCATTGTGGGACAATTAAGCTATTTACTATCTTAACAGCCAGCTTTTTTTTTTGGCAATTGCCTTTTGTGTTACCGTTGTTGCGGCCTGGAACGGTCGGGTCGGCAAACCTCCCCATTATTGCGTAGTCCATAACATTTCTGTGTTAAAATCCTGCTTTTGTTGGCCTGACGCAACGTTTAAATTCTCTAAGAAACTGAATTTTGGGGGTTCATTTGCGGTACGGCTTTGCCGTCAAAATAAAGAGAAATAAATGCTTGAAACTTATACATCTGCAGAGAGAATTTGGCTGCTCTGTCTGAACCGGAGCTAAAAAACAAAACCACTCAGTTTCACACGATGAAAGTTTCTCAAACTACCTTCTCCAGAGCGACACCTGCGTGATCTTTATATGTGTATCTGTGGAATGAAACCATATAATACCAAAGTTTAAATTGTTGATTGAGTTACTGAAACAAATCGGTTTCAGTAACTGCATTGTGCTCTATCTTGGTTGTTTTAATGTCATTTTAGTTAGATGTTTAGCACCTCTCTGCAATAAAAATGGGCTTTTTTTTGCAGACAACAGCGTATTTAATTTGATTTATCTCACTCTCTGATCTTCACAAGCTACGTAAAGCCCATGAGAGCAGCCGGCTGAGGGCCTCAGCATGTTGCCTGTCAGTAGACCTGTGGCTGAATGACTGGAAAGCTCCGTATTTTTTGCTCCAGACACACCATTGAACCTTTGTTTCCACTGGGTTTCCCACATTACTTCTACACGAAGCCAACCTCACATGTCATGTGATGCTTCTTTCTTTCTTTCTTTCTTTCTTTTTTTTCTGCAGCGGTTTCTTGCTTCGGCAAACTCGCTCTGCCATGAAGCATCCGGAAAGCAGTCGCACAGTGTCTCCCTCTTCGACCATGGAAACCTGTAGTTCCCTCGCCCGTTTGCAGCGGCGGCCTCCCTCGAAATCTTCCTCGCACGAATGCTTTGCTGAAAGCAGATTTGCACCATGCTGTTCAAACCTTATGCGCGCAGACTCTGAGGTCAAACCACCAACCTTTTTTTTTTTCTTTTTTTTCCACGCCTCTGTTAAGGGGATGCTGTCCAGAAACCGAAAATCCTAAACTGCTCCTAAATGTTGTAAAACATAAACACGTGAAACCTTGTCATCCCTCCATGGTATCTTAGTAGTCGCTCCTCTTTGATCTTTTCTGTCGTGTAACTTTGTGGCGTAGCTGTAGTCATGCAAACGCTCCTCAGTTAAGCAAACACACAAAAGCTACTCGCTTACAAAGGCAACCATATAGCAGAGGAGGATTGAGAGGCTCATTAAATATGGTGTCAGTCGCCTGCAATTATAGAAATAAAAAAAAAAAAATACAGATTTATCAACGCTTTGCATTCTCACAGCAAATGCAATGCTTTGTTTTCTGACAAAACACTTTGCTTTCTGGGGGAAAAAGAAGAAAAAACTTGTTCATGAATCAAACAAGCTTGAGTATATTTCTATAAAGCAATGGCGCTGGGTTTGAAAAAAGTCAATTTGGGATTTTCCCCGATCGAGATTTCTTTCTCAAGAAGAGTTGAAATATCACAGTATATTAACAGTGATGGCATTTTGGCCTCCTTGTTTTTATAGAGCGTAAAACACTTAATGGCACTCCTGGTGAAGACGGGTTTAAGAACAACCCTCACCCTGCATGGTGGTGAAATAGATCGAGGCCCTCATCCAGCTTTGTCTGTCACTGGTCCAGACGCTTTAAACTGCTTCATTGTTGCTCCGACTCCAGACAGGGGCATGTTTTGGCAAATAGCTGCTTTCTTGTAGCAGTTTTCCCGCTTTTGAAGAACCAGGTTCACACTGCATGATCGCACGTCGTCTAAAAGCTTTTTTCTTTTGTCTTGTTCTGTCGCCAAAAAAGAAAATCTGTGGCGGTCCAGCGTGACGATGCGTCCGTACAGTCTGGCATCTTCCATCGTATGTATGGCGTGGCACGGCTCGCTATCAATGCTTCGTGATTTAAAGCACACGTTGAAGGGCTGTAAGGTTTAAGAAAAGCTTGGAAGGCATGTTTTCTTGTCTTTCCCATGTTGACGGGTGGTTAAGAGAGATGTAGCATCTGTTTCACCTCATATTTATACCCGAAGGAAAAAAAAGTCAGGCATTACTGTTTAAAAGTTCATAAATAAGATAAGATAAGATAGTTTTTATTGATCTCACAATGGAGAAATTCACTCGTCACATCGGTTCATACAAGAAGGTGCAGAGTAGGGAAGGTGCATTCGGTTATATACAGTGAATCTTCATATATACAATGGATCAAAAAGAATACAAAAAAAAAATACAAAAAGAAATAGGAGTGGGCATATGATGTCTTATTTACATTCATAGTGGTCTATATATATATAAACATATATATATACTTATATATATATATACATACACCTATACGCCTATATATACATATGCATATACTTATATATACATATATATATATATATATATATATATATATATATATGTATATATATATATATATATATATACACATATATATACCTATTATACCTATACGCCTACATACATACGTACCTACAAGTATATATGTGCATATACATGCATGTATATGTGCATATACATGTGTGTATAATTTATATATATATATATATATATGTATATATATATGTATATATATATGTATATGTGTATATATAAAAAGCTAACTTATGCATTTTAAAGACTCCTCAGTTACATTTAGTTTTTTCTGAAATTTCCCAGATGCTAATAATCGTAGCGCCTCTGGTTTGACTAGAAAATATTTTTTCCTTACGTGTTTTTTTTTTTGTCTTCCACTTGATACATTTCCTTTTTTAATATAAAAATCCAGCTGATATCATGTTGCTGCGATAAAAGATACATTTAAGACATCTTCACGACAACATTATTGGTGAAGTGTGAACCCAGCGTAGCGACTTTTGTCCTGGGCCGCTGCCATGTGACCGTGTCCCACTCGCTAACCCGCAGGTAACGGTCTCAGGACCAGACGGCGTCGTTTGTAAAAAATCCGCGCCCGCCAGGAAAACGCCGCTGAGCGTCAAACTGTAAACGAGGAGGCGGCTTTCTGCCACCGCAGATTAAATGAGCTCGGCCTCGTCGGGGTCGGTTTCGATCGGATCACGTTGATTAAAGCTACAGCTGCTGCTCTATACGACGCTTTAGAAGAAACCGATCCGCGTCGTAATGATTTCCTAATCTGCGATGTTTAAAATGTGGTGATTAAAACTAAAATGTGCATTTATGTGTCTTCCTTCATGACGATCTTCACTGAGCCGAGTTTTTTTTTTTTTTTTTTAAACATCTTAAGTAGCTGTGGACTTGAAAAAAGAAACCAATCTGTCATTTGAAACACAAGTTTCTAAGAACCATCTTTGCTGAGAAAAACCAAAAAGTAATTTTGCTGAGTCAAACAGTTTAATTTTGCACATAAATGTACTTCCGGGAAACAACAACAGGGTTACAGATTCACCTCTCTGCTGGTTGACCTTTGTGACCTATATTTAAATGTAGACATCCAGCGTCAAGCCCCTTAAAATTACACTCTGACTGACGTCTGCTGGTCTTTGTGTTTCACTCATACTTTAAATGGACACCAGTGCAGCGTCATTATTGCTTTGTACTTTTATTTCAGCCTTTCGGGAGAAGATGGCTTACTCTTTAACATGCCCGTTGAGTTCTGCAGCCTTTATCATTTTGTCATTCCACATTTTTGGCCTTTTTTTTTTTTTTTTTTTACATCCTAATGTACAACCTGCCGTCGTTCTCTGCAGCAAATGCATGTTTTAGTTCATGTCGAGACGAAGCAGCTGCATTACGTAACAACGACAAGCATTGCTGCAAGCTGCGTCTTATCTTCTTGTTGCCGTAGAAATCACAAATCTGAAACGATGAAAGTCTGTAGACGTCTTTACGGCTGCAGACAACGTGCAAGCGAAAGGAGTCTCTGAACATTTTCTGCCGTCTGAGTGGAAAGCTCTCATCTGTTATGTCACTTTTAGGCCACTTTAATCCTGTGGCGAGGAGTCCGCTCTTGATTTTGATCTGTAGGGGAACCGTCCAACACCAGAACGGGAGCTGTAGAGCTTTCCTGAACCTTTCTGAATTTCAGTTTAATTTGTGAATGCTTGTTTGCGTGAGTCAAAGTGAAGCTTTTGCTCCAAACCGCCCCGGACTGTAACATTATGTCAGTCTGGACAAATCTCCGATTTATACGCGTGTGCATGTTCAATAACGAAGCCTTTCTGGTTTATATGTAAACTAAAGGTTTGCCTTTTAAATAGCAGGTAAATACTAATAAAGGTATGTTTTTAAAAGCTCTAAAAGACAACTTTGCCTTTTGCCAGTTTGTCTAAATTTGTCTTTTTATGAAACGTTTGCGGCTTAGCTCGTGTTTTCTCGCTCTCACGACTCTCAGGTGATGTTTACCGCGTTCTCGTTCCTTCCACTACACGTAAAAAAAAAATTTGTTTATTCCACAAACATCGTTGTGTTTTGCCGTGATGGAAACGAAGCAAACACCAAAAAATCTTTTTTTTTGGTAAACTCTTTGTTGGTTGTTGTTTACAGCTTTCGTCCTCCATTCTGTTCCACTCTTCCCGCCAGTCATTGCTGCCTTTTTGAGAGACGGAAGAAAAGCAGACAGACAAGCAGGCAAGCAGGCGCGGACAGAAATTGAAAAAAAAAAAAAAAAAAAAATGAGCCCCAAAAAAGTCCGAAAGCGAGCGTCTCGTTCCCCCTCCTCTGCTCCCGCAGGTTTTTATGGTGAATTTGAGCGATAACTAGAGAAGCGTTTTCCCCCGTGCCGACTCCCCCTTCCAACCTCTCACATCCTTTTCATTCACACATTTTTCATTCGGCTCTTTTCTCAACGTTCGCCTGCTCGTACCAATGTGAGACTCGCAGCAGGATGTGCTGAAACGCGACAGAAGGAACCTTTTTGAGAAGACTCTGTGCTCTTTTAGTTGGATTTTATTTTTTTATTTTCTAATTTTTACACTCAATACACTAACGAGACGTGGAACTTGGCCTTTTTTTTTTTTTAAATGTTCATTTTTGCTCTGGTGAACAGATATTTTCAGTCTTACTTACTTACCGTCTTACTTTCCGGGCCTAAAATTTTAATTGCGATTCAAAAAATCAACAAAACCAGAACGTTTTCTCCGCGGGTCGAGTTCTGGTGGTCTAGGCAAACCGTTTGGTGGGTCCGGTTACCGCGCAGCGTGAGGGACAGATTTTTCTCTGCATTGGGAGAATGTGAGATAGTTGCCCGGTTGCACGATTGATTTATTGAGTCAAAAGCATGGCACGCCTCATCCGGGTCGTGCAGCGAATCGGACAGGTTGAAACCGGTGTGAAATGATAGAAAGGCGACGGGCAGGGAGAAAGGGAAGAAAGGGTGACGGGGAACCAACCGGAACAACTCTAGATGAACATGTACGTTTCAGAAATCCACAGCTTCAAAAAGATCTTTTTTTTTCTTTTTTTTGCTGTCGCTGCAAAAACATCTGCAGCGAAATTCAGGTGCTCTGCCTCGAGACGCACATTCGGTTTCACATGTGCGCGTGGAAGTGGCTGAAACTACCTCTTCGCTAATAGCCCTACCAGCGATTTTTATTCCAGAAAGATCTCGGCAAGATGTCGATCAAAGCGTTAAAAACTTAAGCAAACATCAGAAACGAAGGCCAGGTTTGGGTTCCTGAGACGCAGAACTTTCTATTAAAGGGTCTGTGGGAAGAAATCATTGAGATTTTCCTTTAAAATTGTCTCTGCACAAGGGGCGGAAAGGTAAAAGGTAAAATTAATATCAACACTCTGGAAAGATTGGGAATTGTTTGTGGGCCACGTTGCTGCTCATCAATCTTGCAAAATCTTCGATGGACTGACTGGTGTTGTTTTCTGAAGGGGAGGCATTCGGATAGTTAAAGGGGGCGACGAGTCTGTGGAGATCGAAAGGGGCAGACATCGTCCAGGAAAGAAAGGTTTGTGGGATTTTTCGAACAGATTTTATAAGCAAGACCCTTTTCTGGGCTGCAGGCTGGTAGCCGAACCTGAATGCAGGAGTCGGGGAAACTCTTAACGAAGCTGCAAATGCAATTGTCTTTGCTGCGCCTTTCTGAACAGGAATCTCTAAACGTACTTGTAGGGGTGACAAGTGAGGGCTGGGTAAAGTCTGGAGGCAGTCTTAACATCTTTTCCCCATGCAAGCGTATTTCTGGCCCGGTTATCGTTAGCAAGGCTGACCAGGGTTCTAGAAATTTCCCGTCTCAAAGTTTTCTATCTAAACCAGCTCCTTTGGTACAGAGATGCTGAAGTGACCAGCGTCTTTTCAGCTATATCGAGCACAGAGTAACGTAGCTCAGCCCCTCCCCCACATGTTGCTGCATGCTGCTGATCACTTCCTAATTTACCCCCTGATTGCAAGACAGATAAGGTGAGCTGTTAGACAGCATCATTAAGGTGAATACGAGTGGAGTGTGTCTGTTAAATGAAACGACTGCGACGCTATTCTCTAAAATCCTCCTCTCAGTATCCCAGAGTTACCTTTAAAATACATTTGACCCGTTTATTTCTTCATTACGTCTAAACTTGTCCCAAATGTAACAAGTGTTTGTTTTGCGTTTTGCCAAAGTCTCTGTGTGCATCTGTAAAAAAAAAAAAAAAAAAAAAGCAAACAAAAAGAGATTAAATATATTTTATCAACCGTCGAAGCTGTTCGCTCTTTCATATTTTTGCAGCTTTGGATCACTTTGAATCTCGTTTTTGTTCAGGCAGGTTAATTGTCGGTTATTCTCCTGCTTTGTTGTGCTGTTTTTGTTTCCTGCCAGCGAGCAAGGTGAAACCATGGGTACCACTTTTTTTTATATGTGGGAAAGCAGATCTACATTATCTGGGTCTGCGCATGCATTTTTTGTTGTTGTTGTTTTTTGTTCTTTTGTACCTGAAAAGGTTAAGTAAAGAAAATGGATCTTTGTCCCATGCAGTACTGAAAAGTCTGACCAAGTCTTATTTTAATTCTTTTCAAGCCTGAAATAGTATAGAAAAATCTAAAATTCAATGTAATATAGAAATAAGTTTGATTAAAGAATAAGGAGCTTATTCAATTTTCTAGAAAATTAATAATCTAAATTTCTGGGGGAAATAAAGGACACTGGGTTTTGAACAGGGTTTGTTTTACCATTAAATGTTCCTTTTTCAAGGCTTTTCATGGGGTTATGGGGGTTCTGTGGTTTATCCAGATTTTGTTAGCATTATAAATTTTAACATCAAAGTTTTTGCCCAAATTAAGCAATAAATGTTGACTTTAACCCAGATGCTGAACTGGAGGCAGCAAATGTTTTGCACTCCAATGTCATACAAACACATTTTATTTGTCCCACTGACATATGTCAAATGACATCCAACAATAGTGACGATAGTATTAATTCAATATATATCAAGTGAAACCAGACCAAAAGAAAGTGTAAATACATAATACACAATCTAGAATTTAGATAAAATAATAAAAAAAAGAAAAGGTTTTTGAAATTTGAAACAAACACGTTCTTGCTGTTTAAAAAAACGGGTTCTTTTAGCTGTGCACAAAACATGCAAAAGAATCCCCCTCACACTAACTTTTAGCTTTGTATTCTTACTTTCGACTGAAGCAGAATTTAATTTAAAACTTGTCATGATCCTTGGGTGTTAGATTTTGGGTTTCTTCTGTGTTTTCCTAATTGTCCTGTTGTTTATGTTCTCAGTGTGTTGCTTTATTGGTCCATTCCCTTAAGTTCAGTTTCTGACTTATTTCCCTTCACTGTGCATTTTAGTTCCTCTCTAGGATCTCTGTTTGTCGTCTCCTTGGTTTGCTGCTTCTTTGCAGCTCTCTTCAGCTCCTTTCAGATTCTCAGTCTCACGCGCTCCTTCTGCCCCAGCAGCCTCACATTTTCTCCTGATTAACTCACTTGCTTTCAGTGTCATTATCCACCTGTCCCTCAGTATATATATATATTCATTGCTCCCAGCTGGATTCCTCCATCACCGCGCTTGTTACTTCCCTGTCGTAATGCCTAATTTACTGTCCATCCTCATGTTCAGTTCTCCGTGAGTCTTTCTGTAAGTTTATCATTTTCTATTACTAAATTCCTCCTACGCATCACGCTGCTCCCGGGTTTCTGTCTGCGATTCGATCCAGGTAACAACCCACACATCATGACGAAGATAAATTACGTTTTGCTGAAAGAAGCCGATTGGTAAATCATCGTGGGAGCAAGACTTATCTGATTCTGATTTTAGTCATGTGTGTTTTCTGCATGTGTGTTTATTATCAAAACAACCACGAACCAATGTGGTGTGTTACATTATTATAATTATTATCTTCCAAGTTCAATAATGTTTGCGAAGCTGCAGTTTGTGCAGCTTTTTCTGCAACTAAAAGCAAATACATCATGTTAATATTAAATGGTTACCATACCAGCTCTGTAATGTTTGGTATTTCGAAGTTGTCACTGAAAATATTTTAAAAACTAAAAACTAATTGGGAATTAACCGCCCTCTTTGTTCTCGCCGGCTAACCACAGATATGTCAATACGACACACCATGAAAGCGTGAATTTGAGTGATCTGGAGCATTAGAGCTCCTCTTCTGCTTTTAAAATAAGGGTAAAAACAAAAATCTATCTGATGCAGGGAAATGTGATTTTATCTTAAAGGGCAAAAAAAACATGTCAAACATGTGAAAACACGTTTTTAAGCTTATCGAATATGCTAATGCTGAGGTTATGCTGACAGCACCACATAATTATCTGTAATACATATTGATGATGAGGTTTTTAGGAGCGTAGTCATGCTGATTAAAATACCTTAACACAAACACGTTTTCACCACACACGCTGACAGTCAGACATCGACAAATTATTCACTTTTGGTTTGCACTGTGTTGGATCGCAGGAGCAAGGGTGCCTTCTCTGACTACCTGTTATTTAATTATATTTGGGGGGGGGGGGGAGAACTAAATAGGTAAATTAACACCTTAAAACGGCTTATCTTTCTTCTTTACAAAAGTTAAGAAAAAGGCAGCATGAGCTGAATTTATGTCATTCAGCTAATGCCAGTTGTGGTATTAGTTACAATTGAATTGATGATGTATCGGATAAAAAAATGGTAGTTTAGAAACCACAATTTATACACTTGGTTGGTTGTAGGAGTGGAAAAGCAAAATCCAGTTCAACACTTTAATCTAAATTTCTTTCAGGGAGAAAAATAATAATAAAATGAGACAGGTAAAAAGGGGGGTTTGATCCCCGCTTATTTCCATGCAGGACATGATCTGGCTCTGCTTGTTTTGTCTGTTCACGCTTTGTTTTTCCGTCATTTTTTGCATCAGAATACAATGATTATTTTGTGGTCTATTCGTCAAGGGCAGGGCATCAATTTGCCGAAGTACGTCTCTGTATCATAAAGAGCATGACCATGGTGGAGGTTAATTCCTTCCATTTAATGCAGCCATTTAGGGCTATCAGGGAAACATTTTACTGCAATACTGCTGCTAAATCCACACTTTCTTACCGTTGCACAATGCCCACATCCCTCTCTGTGTCCTTAAGGGTCTCAGCCGCTGGAAATAAACACCGGGCGTGAGCATTACAGGCAGTTAGAGTCCACCCAATGGGCCATAAGTACGGCATTATTACCAAACTTTATACTTGACATATATAGTATAAAGTGTTTTGTGACATTGCATACACTGATATTACAGTGGGGATTGCGATTTGTTATATTGCACAGCTCTCCAGCGATTATTTATGTATAATCTTTCAAATTTAACTTGTAATTCAGTCCATTTGTGCTCAGGTTTAATTGCAGGTTGTGGGACTTTCCTGTCAGCCGTCAGTCCAAAACAACCATCACACAAGATCATACTTGTACAATAAAGATAAAACTTTTCATTGGTACGCTTTGCGACTAAATAAACATGACTACAATTTAATATCATTTTAATAGTCACTTCTCAGTACACATTTTACAGTAATTATGAAGTGCTTTCTTCAAAGTACGCTCATTTGATATGCACATAGATGAGCAGTTACATTTGCACTGAATTTGCAACTCTTGCGAATCGTCTCAACCCTAAAACGTTGTTATATTTTATTTTGGTTGCAGTACGTGCAGAACAAATGGTGCAATGATTATAGACGCTCTGACAGAGGAAAAATGGATAACGTAGGAAATGCAAAGAGTGTGTCTTTATATGTTTTAGAAGGTGAGCGCTATGAATGGAATGAATAGATATATATGTGTTTATTTTCTCACTTGCTCATTTAGTGTGGCAGACATATAAGTGATGCCCCGATTAAACATCAGGACCAATAAATTGCATTTTATTAGTTTTTTTCATGTCCTATTGTTGATCTGGGATCAGTGTTACAAATCTTTCTCTGTAAGGCATCTATGTACGCATCGTTTTTAGAGATCAGCCTCGGGAAGACGAGACAATATCGTTGGAGGCCGTGGCTCAAAGACATTTGTTCAAAACTTTAAGCCACAGAGACTTGACCCCTGCTTATTGTCAGGTAACATCGGGCTTATTGCAGGTTTCCCTCCTTGGTTAAGGGCCAGGCGTGTTATGGTAAGGCCTCTATTTTTAACAAAAGCATAAATATCAACCTAATTAACTGTCTGTGCAGACTGAGCAGAGGTGACTTTAAGCTAGGTTTAATGTTGTTTATCAGAAACCACGGATATTTGGTAATCGTTTTTTTTTAATCTACAAAAGCAACGGAAATAATCAAATTAGCACTAACAAATAATGATAATGTTTACATAATAATAAGACTGTGAAAATTTCCCTTGTGCCTGTGAAGAGACATGTAAACTGTGCAAGCTCCAACCCAAAGATTTCCACCATATATTAATTAGTACGATATTTTAACTTTAAGTTTTATTTGATTAGATATTTTTAAAATTTCTTACTGTTTGTCAGTCTTTTTTGGGAGTGAGCAGACAAATTGGTATCTGCAAAGGGGCATGAAATTACATATATTTCATAGATAAATAAAAACATAAATGAATAAAAACATAGAATATAATATATATGCGTTATATTTTATACATTGGCTATGCTATTTACATAAATATGTAATTTTATATATTTTCGTTCATATTGTATTGCACTTTTCATTTTTGCAAACGTTGGCCATGACGACAGGAAGGCCAACGTTCAACTAAAAATGCACAGGGCCCAAACGTCTGTAGTGCATTTTTGGGTGGTGGCGTATAAATAACGTTAGCACCTACATGCTTATCTTTTTTTATAAAAAAAAAAAAAAATCCACAATCAAAATAATGCTGAAAATATTTGAGGAACGGCTTTCAGTTTAGACTGTGTGAAGGAGCCCATCTCTCTCTATACCTGTGCGTCTGTGGCCAAAGCCACTAAAATTCCCTCCCTGCACATCTGGACCCGTTGGTGGTTATGCCTGAGGTCACGCGTGTAGGTGTTTAAAAGGTTTCTCTATCCTCGTCAGGGCCCACTTAACGAGCTTAAAGAAGCAACACGTTTACAGGTGCGTGCTGCGTGTCTGAGTGGGTGGGCGAGTGGGTGGGACCGATGGGAGTGTTAGAGGGTTCCCTGAACCTCATCGTTTTGTCGCCGTCTTCTTCCTTCCTGTTTCGCTCTTTTTCACTTCCTGTCAGCTGACTCAGCCCTGGAGAATCTTGATCTGGTAAACATCTGCTGCCTCTGCACGCGCACAGACACACACACACTGACAAACTGTTTAGAAACTACCCCACCGAGGAGATTACTGCCTAGAAAAGTATGTTAAAGCCCACAAGTAATTTTAATAATTTGTTATCGTGCACCAAACACTCAAAAAAGAGAGAAAGGACTAGAGAAGATCAGATTTTTTCAGAGCATCTTTTGGTCATTTTGAGAGGAAAGAGATGGTCGCGTAGATTTAACAAAAGAGGAAAGACAGGACACCGAAGCGCTTGGTGAGAAAGAGAGAGACGCAGCGATGTGGGGACGGGCAGAGAGACGGAAAGATATAGAGAGAGATGGAGGAGGGGGGGGGGCAGAGAGAGATAAAGATAGCTAAAAGGAGGGAGATCCGTCAGCGTTGTTTCCTCAGGATGTGGTTATCGCGACGACGCAAAGGCAGTAGAGGCAACATCACTACCCGCTGGTCCTCTTTGACACCTGCAACAATGTGTAAGTATGAAAGTCAGGGTGTGTGTGTGTGTGTGAGAGTGAGTGTGTGTTTCAGTAAGAAGAAAAAAAAAAAAAAAAAAAGGCAGATGTGTGTGTTCCCCGGCTGGTTTTGTGTCCATTACGATTGACGGTGTTTGTGTGCGTGAGAGAAGACACACACATAGGAAGGACTCAAGCTAAAGGTTGAAAATGATTTGAGACGGCCAAGAGAGCAGAGGACCCAGAGACAATGATGAGGAGGAGGATAGTGAGAAGCCAAGAACATGAACAGCGGGAGGAGAGCGTATGTGAAAAGGAAATTAAGCGCCAAGGACTGGTAAAGAGAAAAACCTCAGAATGTATACAGTGTATTTGTCTCTTCATCTCTTCATCTTACTTTGTTCTTTCTCTTTCTGACTCACTCAGTGTCCTATTTAGAGCAGAGTGTGGTTTCAAGAGAGAGAAAGACGACAAAAGCTAGCGGGGACCTAAGCGTTTAACACCGGCACGCTTATAAGTTTAAGTAAATGTTTTAAATTTTAAGAGCGCTAAGCGTTGTCTGTGGAGCAGCAGTGTGAAGGAGAGGCAGAGAAGAAAACAATCACATGAAGGCTTTTTTTTTTTGCAGAATAGAAAAAGGATGTTTGGTAGGTTGTTGTTTTTTTTTTTCTTCTTTTGCTTTTCCCGCCGCATGACTTTGTGTAAACGGCTGTTTCATTTTTACAGTCACACTTTTCTTGTATTTTTTTCAAACTTTACTATGTCAGCTTGAAGGCTCAGCTACTGCAGCTAAACAAAGTAAGTTTAGACGATGATTTCAGCTGAAACACTCCTTCAAAACCTTACGGCATCTCTATGACGGCGCCATTTGAATTGGTTAGTTGTGTACTTGTTGGACTGAAATAAGATTGATTGGACTAAACTGGTTTTACATTTTTCTGGTGATAAAATACTCAAAGGAAAACCTTTCTCTGATTAAAGTCAGAGTCTTTGTATTTGTCTCCGTTGGGAGGACACCTGCATTGGACGGAGGGGCTACACTGCACAGACACATTGCATTTCTCCAGAAAATCAAAAGACAAAAAACTAAAAAAACTAAAAAAACTATCACTAACAAGGTATGTTTCTCATAAAAGACAAACCCTTTTTATGAGAAGGCTTTCCATTTGTAAATTGCTAATAATTCTAAAAATCTTAGTGTCTGGATCAGGGTAATCCAGAAAGAAATGTACTTCATTTTGCAGACGATATTGTGATATTCTGCTCTGTACCACCCAGTGATCCAGCAGCCATTACCGGACAATAATGTCATCTCTGTTTCTTAAAGACTGCTATGAATGCTGAAAAAAAATACTGTTCGTATTCTACCTCTGTATTGTAATTCCTTTTGACCAATCAGTCGTTGTAATTTCTGTGGTTTTAATAATAAGTTTCCTCTTACATTTCAGGTCCCACAGTTTGACTAATATGTCAGCCTCAATAATATCATTTAAATGCGCTAATCCTTGCGATGTGCGTGTGTGTCGGATGCAGTCTTTCACCTTGTGACCACTCAAGTAGATATCTTATTTCAGATCTCTTACTCATCATTGATTGCACAGAGTCTTGCTTGTTTTGTCCAGTCTCAGATTAAATCACTAGCTTGTTCTAATGGCAGGACTCATTCTGCCTGTTAGCAGGTTCATTATGTATTTTGTACAGGAAGTTTTTCTTTTGTAACCAGGAATTATTAACATCTGCTGAAATACTTTGGTTTAGCCCGTAGATGCTGAATTAAAGCATGGGGACTTAGTTATTTCACATGGTGTAATGTAAAATACATTATATGCCGCTGTGAATATTGGATCTAGTCTGAAAAAAAAAAAAAGCGGGTTGAAAAATAGTTAAATTGCTCCACAAACATTAAAATAAACAAAGACGAAGCGAAAAACTGAACCAAAAGGGAGAATTTTAAGAGAAATTTGTCAAGCGACCGAAAAACCCCTAATCCATACGTGCTACACATAGGCAGGGGATGCACCTTCTATTTTCCATGACTGCAGATAAAGATTCACTTGGCTAATGTTTTATGCCTCCTTTCTTAAGTTTACATTTCCGTAACATCATTTATGTTTTTATCCAGTGGCTGTTTTTGTTTATTTCACATTGGTACATCTGGAATTTTGTAAAACATGACAAATGGTGAGAATATGTAGCGATAAAGGCAACTAAAATTAAATGTTTAGACTCATTTAACCTGTAATTAGGCTCTGTCTAAAACGTATTCGAAAAGCCTCAGACGTGGAAAACGAAAAATGATGTATTTTATACTTACATGCAATCATTTAGAATCATTTAATGATTCTAAATGATTATGCATGTATAATACAAATTATTTATACATGTATAAAGGAAAATTCTGTTTGTCTTGTTTGGATAATAAACTCCAAAAAGCTGTCTTTAGGAGTTGTCTCTTAACCACTCTTAAAAACAGAAGAATAGGCCGTTCATGTATCAGGATGTTTTCTGATTTTTAGAACTCGGGAGATTGCTGATTTCTTCACATCTACAGTCAGAGTAGGGATTAAAAAGTTTAAAACAGCAGGTAATATTGTGAACACAGGGGGGCAAACGTTATCAATGTGAGTTCCTGTTAGTGAAATAAAAGATTTGTTTATTTTAAGGCGTTTTCTACCTGTCTGACAATAGATGTCACCAGTTTAAAAAGTGTATAAATCTGTAAATACGTGTGGTAATGTGGTAAAGATTAGACGCTTGCACGAACTTTGTTTATCACTCTTGAGAATATTACACGGCACGGCGCTTTCTAATCTAACGCTATTTTATTTTTAAGTCGTACAAGAAACCACAATTCAAATATTCTAGCTGACAGCAGCATGTTTCTGTTTAATAAACGTATCCTTAAGCATTTTTGCAAAGCCTTAAGGCAGGGGTGTCAAACTAATTTCTATATGCGGCCACTTTGGCATCATGAAGTCATTAAAAGGGCCGCTTGCATGTGTAGAGATGATACTTTTCATTTCATAATTTCATTCTAGTTCACACAGTAGTATAAAAAATGCACAGTAACATAAAAGTAGCACCCTTAGGCCCAGTTTATACAGTTTATCTGCAAAAAAAGTTGATATTGGGGTGAGTTACACTTACAGGAGGCACAGTTTTAGCCACTTTATACACTTTAAAAGGATATATGCCTCTTTTTTTTTTGGCTCTCGAGGGCCGGATAATTTACCTTGACGGGCCGGATTTGGCCCGCGGGCCTTGAGTTTGACACCTGTGCTTTAAGGTGTCAAAAAAAAAACTACAAGTAACATTAATACGTTTTGATGCCAATTAATATATTTTTGTTCCAACTGGTTGTCCTGTGTGTCTTGCAGGCATTCTAGCGAAACCAAGCGCACTATCATCATGGAGGGTCGCTCGTCCTTCTCCAACCTCCATCATCATCATCGCCACCATCCGTCTTCTTTTCCTCTGACCTTATCCGGCTTTCAGAGCCCTGATGCCGGGTACCAGCCCTCGCACTCCGCCCAGGACTCCCAGGACCAGTATGGAGGTAGAGGGGAGGAATCCGCGGGGCCCTTCCTGGCATCAAACACCTCAGCGGGGGTGAGGAGGGGGAGCAGCGGGAGCGACGGAGTCTTCATCACCAACAGAGGCGGCAGCTTGGATGGAGACGCTGGTTTGGGGGGTCACTTCGGCGGCGACGGCAGATTGGGCGGCCACTTCGACGACTCGTGGTACGGCAAGAAGGGGATGTGGGACGACGGGGAGAGCGGGGAAAGCGCCGCGGACGACTTCCACAGCAAAGCGGACTGCTACAGCAACACCAGCGACGTGTTCTGCTCGATGAGCTGCGCGCCCGACGAGGCAGACAGGTGGAGGATCAGATCGAACTGTAACAGCTACGGACAGGGCGAGGCCGTGTGTAGCAGGGAGGGCGGCGCGAGCCACTTCGGCAAGCAGGCCGCCACCTACGGCAGGACAGACTCGAAGGCGAGCGATCACCACGCCGGAGGAGAGGAAGATTACGGGTCCAGCTGCGGCTCGGCGGAGGATCAGCTTCAGCAGGCGGACGCCGACGGATCGTGGCTCACCGTCTCGCCCACGGGAGAGACGGAGGTCAGAGGTCAGGCGGAGGGGAGGTGGAGGGGAGCGGACGGTCTGGCCTCAGGGTCGCCTTTGGACATCAACGGCAGGGCCTACACTCAGAAACTGGACTCCTTCTCCGAGGCTTTCCTCCCCCAGAGGAGACGACTGGTGATTCCGCCTGACAGGGAATCTGCGCACATCTGGGAAAACGGGATAGGAAGAGGGGACAACTCGGGATCAGTCAAGGTGAGGCAAAGCTGCGCTTTTGACCCGGACGCCTACCTTCATCCCTCCTCCTCCTCCCTGTCGTCTTCGTTCCCCTCCCCGCCCACGTCGTCTCACCTCATGCCTTCGGTTCTGAGTCCCCCTCCCACACCGCTGCCCCCTCCCTCCCAGTCGCCTTCCAAAGCAGACTCTCCAAGCGCGCAGGGGGGCGCGGGACACGCGGCCTCCCAGGGCGGAGAGTCCCTGGGCGGGCTGCAGTTCTTCCCGTCCCGCTTTCAGTCGTCCGGGATGATTTTGAAGCACCCCATGCTGTCTCACTGCTTGCCGCAGCTGTCTGCAGACCCCAGCGACTCGGAGTGCAGCCTGAGGTCCTCTCAAGGTGAGGATGCTGCCAATGTCACAGGTAGAAACGGGCACAAGCACGCTTCTTCACGTCAACACGAGAAGGAGGTTAAGACCCACATGTAAATTTACGGGATGTGTGGGTTTTTCTGTGGGTGTGCTCGTGAAGTTTCCCATTTCCCACATGCAAATTGTAGTTTCGCTTTTCACATCTGACATTTTTGTAAATGGTTGTACCTTAGTTTGAAAGTAACTTTTTTTTTTTTTTGTGTCATCACACTATTGTCCTCTAAGGTTCCATACGTCAAGTTTCCATCTGCTTAGATAACAGGGATGCTCACACTGCAAAAACGGAACTAAAAATAAGTAAAATGTTCTTTAAAATGAGTGTATTTGTCCTTGATTTGAGCACATAAATAAGATCATTTGCCAATGGAATACGATTTTTGCACTTAAAATAGGAACTATTCATCTCCATCATCTTATTTCAAGTGCAGTATATCTAATTATCTTATTTTAGGGGTCAAAATACTCATTACAGTGGCAGATAATCTTATTTACCTGCTCAAATCAAGGACAAATACACTAACTTTAAGAACATTTTACTTATTTTTAGATCCGTTTTTGCAGTGCACGCGGGACGTTTCTGTTGCCCTTTTCTTATTTGTCTTTGTCTTTTAAATGCATTTCTTCAGCCACTTGTGACATCCTTCAGTCCCCCGACCCGTCATCCCTCACGTCTCCGACCCATCGCTCATCCCACCACTCCTCCAGAGCGCTCTGTCCGTCCGGCAGTCCGTCCTCAAACGCTTCTTTCCCTCTTCCCTTTCACCCATTCCCCGGGAAGCATCACGAGACCACTGAAAAGATATCTGCGTACAAAACGACCCAGAAAATAAAGAGCGAACCGGTCAGCCTGGACCAACAGCATCCGCAGGTACAGTACGGCGATTTTATCGGCACCAGAAAGAAAAAAGAGATAAAATTGAATAGTTGGGTTGAAGGGAAACATGTATATATTTTTTTCTGCTTATAAAGGGTTTTGTCTTCATCCAAGATGAAGGTGCATTCATCCGAATAAAAGTTGATTTGTTTGTTGTCATAAGAAAATACACTGTGTTTTCTTATGACAATATGTCGTCTTCCAAAGGCTTCATGCATGTGGAATAAGCAATATTTGTTGAGTTTTGCCAAAAAAACACAATAAACCTTAACTCACATGCTTTCTATTCAGTTATTGGACAAAGTTTCACGACCCCCTACTTGCCCCACGTTGACGACAAATTGGATCCCAATCCAACTTTGTCACAGTTCCAGTCATTTAACTTGTTTTAATTATTGGTTTTGACTGTACATAAGAACAAGTCTGGGTAAGGGCTAGAATCAAATATCACTCCTACATGTCAAGCAGCGTAGGTTTATGTCACTTGATTGACTACCAGACTGAAATAATCAGTGAATATGAGAAGATTCTGGGCACTCCAGGGGGAACTACAGAGATCTGCATTACCGATGTTAACGCTGCAAAAACGGAACTAGAAATAAGTAAAATGTTCTTAAAATGTGTGTATTTGTCCTTGATTTGAGCAGGTAAATAAGATGATTTGCCAATGGAATAAGATTTTTGCACTTAAAATAGGAACAACTCATCTCCATCATCTTATTTCAAGTGCAGTATGTCTAATTATCTTATTTTAGGGGGCAAAATACTCATTCCATTGGCAGATAATCTCATTTACCTGCTCAAATAAAGGATAAATACACTAACTTTAAGAACATTTTACCTATTTTTGCACCGTTTTTGCAGTGAAGCAGAATATCCTCTGCAAAGAAATGATCAAGGTCATGGGTTTTAACATGCTGGTCAAGATGAAGCAGGTGAATAGAAAACAGAAAGAGGCTGAGGAAGGAGCCATGAGGTACACCACAACTAAAAAACAACCCCTGAGGACACATAGCAGCCTTTTTTTACCTTTTAATAACATTTTCCTCACATTACACTGTGCCCAGATAAACTTGCAGCCTCGTTTCTCTGAGTTCATCGTCTTCATCGTGCTCTGACTCTAGATATGGTTAAACCTAGGTGAGAGCTGAAGGGGAATATCATCCCTACGTTTCTAGCAGTCTTGATTGACGGGATCAGTATCAGATTAAAATTTCAGAACCCATTTTTATTTATTTTTTTGGCAAAGAATGTTTCATTTAGAAATCTCCTGCTATTTCAAAAGAGCCACTTGAGGCCAAACAGGCCCACAGCGTCTCAAATCCTCCAACGTACTTAGCGGAGGCCACGAGTCGCTTCTCCACATCCTCTGTCTGATACCCGACCCACCTGTCGGCATGTGGAGTTTTTTTCTCATCACTCCAGCTGTTTTAAACTTAACTTTTTGGTCGCACTGTAGATATGAGCAAATTTAATTGAGCTGCTATTTCTCGTAGCGATGTCTCAAGTAATGAAAATCAACACAATTGCTTCATTTAACTTTTGTCTTTCCCATCTTGAAGAGAAATGGGCCTTCGTTTAGGTTGATTTTGCTTCCCTACTGATTGCATTTACTCAAATTAAAGGTTCTATTTCTAAAATTGTGAGTGTCATACTATGGTACTGCAAGAAGGAAAGGAATTTAATAATTATCGGTTTATTTTTTTACTCATATTTAAAGTGGATGCTAACAAGACAATGCATCCAGTTGTAATTTAAAATATTAAGCAAAGTACTTGTTTCTATGCAAATCAGCTGCATTGGGCTGCATGGTGCAGCCGTCACTATGACAATGTCTATTGTCAAACCCAAATTAATGCAAGTGCTCAAAATGTGTGCACCTTTATCTTTAGAACCATTCTTGCAGATTAGATGTTTTTTTTTTCTTCCTTTGAACCCATGTTTGCATGATGCTATCGTTTTTTTGAATCGACCGTATGCTGTAAACAGGTTGACTCAGAGGCGGGCAGAGCTCGCTGCAGCTGGAGGAGCTCCGCTCACGTTAGATCCAACTCTACGACCCATTCCAAAACCACAGTTTTATTTTTAGAAGAGTTCAACAGATAAGGTTGTTAAATAGTCTGTGGAAGGCGGGTTGTTTGTTTTTTTCAGCTCTTAGTCAGGTGGGATGTTGTTCCTGCCTCAGAGCTAGGCTCATGTAGGCACATAACGGGAACTTATCTCTGCTCTTGTGGAGAGAGGAAACAATGTTGTTTGGCGCCGATGCTCCTAAGATAGCGTGCCTTTCTTCTGTTGACCTATTTTTAACTTTCCTATTTTATTTTCATCTGCGTTGTATATTAAACAAAAATATAATTTCCTTGCATTCTTCCAGGAACAAGCTGCTCCCGTCTACACTGGGAGGCCATTTCCCAGCATCCTTCACAGTAAAAGGGCTCAGAATCGGGGCCGCTACACCCCCCGGCCCCTTCTCAATCCTTCCCGCAGGGGCACGGGCCTCTTTTCGTCCCTTTTATCCGTCCACCGCGGGGCGGAGGAAACAGCAAGGGCCAAGGAGGAGGAGAGATGTGGGATACCGTAAGTAAAATCCACACAGACTTTTCTGCTTTCTAAAAAGTAGAAGTAAAAGCAGTAAGAGGCAGTTTTTCCCCTCTGGTGTCTTCTCTGCAGATACGTCAACGTGGGTCCAGGCTTCCAGGCGGATCTTCCTCCTTGCGTTGCGGACGCCGGGCGTTTGAGCGCCTGGATCTCAGAGGAAGACTCCCCCCGGGAGCAGCTGCTGTGGAAACCCTGGGATGAGCTGCAGGAGAGCGCTCACGTACACGGCCAAGGTAAATTACACCAACCATGGCACAACACCTGCTCCAGTCAGCTGGTCCGCTTGATTCAGATTAAAGGCTGAGGGAATTCTGATGAAAGCGAAAGAAATATTTTATTTTTCCTGCATTACAAACACTTCAATGTTTTTTTTTTTTGTGTGTGTGTTTTATCTGTAGTGGAGAAGCTGCTGTCCATGTGTAGTTCCAGCTGTCTACCAGGAGGGGGCAGTAACACAGAGCTGGCGTTGCACTGTCTGCACTACTGTAAGGGCAACACAATGGTAAGAAGAGATGTTTTCTATTCTGTCTTTGGGGGATATTTGTTTGTATTTCAATGTTTTACCGTTTCATCCTTCCTTATATATCATCACTAATCTCAAACGATCTGCCTTTTATTCATTTCTTTTTCTCCTTTTTTTTCTGTAGGTCACTTTGGAGATGCTGTTGTTTTCTCAGCCCTCGCCAGCAGGAGACTACCACTACTCAGGTAATCTGTCTTTATTAACGGCAACTAGTTTCCTTCTCCGTGTCCAGTTTGAGCTTTTAGCAAAGACCTGCAGAGCCTTCCAGATTTATATCGGCATCGCTGGAAAAGATGTGGAAAACCCTCAGACTAAACGAATCTCTTACTGCAGCTCCATATTTCAAAAGTGGTCAATTTAGAACGTCTAACCTTTGATTTCAGTTCCTTTTTTCTGTATGAGAAAGAAATACCACACGGAGAGATACAGTTTTTCAAACAGGCGCTAAAACTTTTTGCCACTCTGTAAAATACTTGACGTTTAAGAAAACCGACGCGATACAAGGGCCCATATCTGTTAGCCACTGTTCAAAATGGGAAAGACAAGAGAACGTGTCCTCCAGCGAAGACAGATGGTGGTTGATCTTCATAATTTTGTAAATACAAACAGCTACTAGTAAACCCCAATCCTTCCCACCCCCCAAACAAATCTTAAAAATACAGAAAAAAACAAACTTTTGACATCACTCAGTACTTAACTGTTTTTTAAGGCTTTTCTTAATTTTTTTGCACATCTTCACCTGGGTTGTCCGTAGATTTTGAAGGAGCTGTCTGTGTTTACTCGACCGAGTCAGATAAATACAGAAAGAAAGTAATAGTATTTTGAGATTTTGCCGGCGAGTTTTCTCTCCCCATACAGTACCTGGCAAAAACTCTCATCCCATAGCAAACTTTTTCACGATTAATCTCATTGCAACCAAAACTTATCTTTATTAATGCGTGGTTTTCAAATGTTTTACTCATATGAACGTCTGAAAAGCGTGGCAGCTGAGCCCATAGTTTGTATAACAAAGCTCTGCTGCAGCTACAGCTGCAGGCTAGCTTTCCACACCTAGAGACTGAACAGTTTTTCTCCAGTCTTTGCAGAATAGCTCCAGCTCAGTTTTCAGGTTTTACCACAAATTCCTTTGACTGGGCCATTTTAACACATGCATAAGCCTAAATTCAACCCAGGGGTCTGTAACCTGTGAGTCTGGAGCCTTAAGTGGATCTTTTGGTCCTGACATGGGGCTCTTTTTTCTATGAAAGTTATATAAAGTAATTTTTTTTTAAATAGTTTTGGTAGTTGTTGCAGTTTTTTTTCTTCCCCTAATTAAAATGTTTTATTTAAAAACAAAAACGTTATTCTTAACAAACAGAAATACATTTTGGGTCCTAAACTGAAAAATTACTATATATGTTACATCAACTTTGCGGCTCTAGTAAAACTACTTGCTTTTTTCTCTTTTTTTTTTTTACATTCCTTAGCTCTGACTAGCTTCCCTGTCCCCAAAACATGACACTGCCACCATGCTGTGTTCAGGGTAATGTGCTTTTCCTCAACACAGAGCTTTGCATGTAGGCCACAAAGTCTCATTTTGGTGCCATCTGACCAGAAAACCTTCTTCTACGTGTTTGTTACAAACTACAGATCTCATAGCTCTCTTCCAACGATGGTTTTCTTCTTAATAAGCCAGATTTATGGAGAACGCGACTAGTAAAGTAACAGTAAAAAGGGGGCTTGAACAGGAATGCTAACCACGCCATTTATTCAGAGATGCCCTTTTAATGTCCACCTTTAAAACTTTTCTATAAAATGCATTTCTATTTCTTGGCCTTTGGCACAACCTATAACTTTCTGTTTTTATTTGTATTTATTTATTTTTTTACACCTCTTCTTACTGTTTTACTGTGTTTACTCGCTGTTGTTATTGTTCTTTCCTTGTCCCTTGTTTGCAATGTTTCTTGACTTTACACTTTGTTGCAGCTGCGGTGGTTTTAAAGCGCTCTATAAATAATAAAGTAGTAGTAGTAAAACCACCTATCCTTTCCCTTCCACGTGGCTTTGAACATCTTCAAACATCTGATGTTTGTGGTAATCTTTTTAATGGCTATTACAGGTTGGCCATTTGTTGTTCAGTTTACCTCAGAAATACACCCTTTAAAAGTGTTTTCTTTTCTTTTTTTTACCTCAAGTTACCGGTCTAGAGAAACAAAGATGTTTGGTCAGGCTTGGTTGGTACTTGATGAAGCGTGACAACATTTTAACCACATTCACACTTTACTTAGATGTGAGTTAAAGCCGTCTTTCCTGTGTTTTCGACAAATATTTGCTGAGGGGCCTAGACTTTCTAGAGTATGTTGAGGTGAGCAAAGCTTTCCTCTTCAACTATGAAATATTTTATTGCATGTGAAAAAAAGAAAACGTGAGAGTAGCTGCACATATAATAGAAGTCATTGTTGGAGGCTGAATTTCCTCCCACTTAAATCCAATCCTCTCACTCATTTAAATCCACAAAGGGGCGAGAACAAAGCTGACATTGTTGTGTGTCAATAAGGTGAAGCTTTTTTTTTCCTGTACATGACGGTACTCTGGCATACTTCATAAAGCAGCTCATCTGTATTTAGACATTTCCTCAAGCAGGTGTAATTCACAAACTCACTCAACTGGCTGCATTGATTGATATAAAATGGTGTTTTTCCAAACAGCGACAGTCATGGGACCCTCATTTTCCCAGCATGTCGTGCGTGATAGGATGACCTTGTGGTATTTATTTTCATTGTTTCTACTGCCCTGACCCCCTTTCCCTCTCTCCATAGGCTGTGATCTTTGGACAGATACTGAAAAGAATCTCTTTGGAGTGGCTCTAGCGACGTATGGAAAAGACTTTCCGCTCATAGAGAAGATGGTAAAATAAAGATTCATGCCCTGACTGGGAGCTACACTGCAAAAACACAACTGAAAATAAGTAAAAAAATATCTTGAAATTAATGCGTTTGTCCTTGATTTGAGCAGGTAAATAAGATTATCAGCCAATGGAATGAGTATTTTAACCCCTAAAATAAGATAATTAGATACACTGCACTTCAAATTAGATGATGGAGATTAGTTGTTCCTATTTTAAGTGAAAAATCTCATTCCATTGGCAAAACATCTTATTTACCTGCTCAAATCAGAATAAATGCACCCATTTCAAGAAAATTTTTGTTATTTTTAGTTCCGTTTTTGCAGTGTATGCTGCACCTCTGTAATGGTTAACATATAGAAGCAGTTCTGTTCAGTCTTTATTGTTGTAGAGTGCTATTTTTTTATATTCTTGTTTTTTTTGCCATCAAAAACTTACTTTAAACACAATATAGCAGCTTTTATTTATATCAGTTTACTGCATGGGTGGGTTATATTGACATTAATCTGCTGCGTCTCAAACACTCGTTTGCACCCCTTTTACAACATAATTACATCAAATATTTTTTTTTTGTTGATTGCTGATTTTTATTTATTTGTCTTATTTGAAGCATACCAAAGGCACACCAAATGACTTTGAAACCAGAATATGTACCAAAACGTGACCGAACTGTACCGTTCAACCCATAGCATGTAGACAGTGTCCAATGTTTATTACGGTGGCCTGGTGACCCCAAGAAGCGCCCCTTTGCAGTTTTCATATAGGGAAATTTGGCAGCCTTGGGGATATTACCCAATAAACAGCTAAGACTGAAACTAACGAGACTGAAAGGCTGCAGAGATCTGTTATTTTTTATAGGAATACTTAGTACAATACAAAGAAATGGGGATGAACATCATTGTTGTGAGCAAGTTGGTCAAGATGAAGAAGGTAAATCGGAAACAGAAAGGGGGCCAAGGGCGGATCTCTGAGGCACCATCCCTTATCAGAGCGCTTGAGAACATCCAGCACCCTTCAGTTATTTGCCAGGAGTTTTGAATATTGAGCTAGAAAATTATTTGAGCACCTGGTCATTGTGCTTAACGACAAGATAAAGGTGGATCTTCCTTCCATTACAGCTGTACAGCTGTATAAAATTAGATATGGGTAAATTTAGCTAAGCAGCTAATATTTTGCAGCTGCTAAGACGCTGTGAGAAATGGGTTGTGTCATATTTATACTCTAGGAAATAGTTAAGTTATGGATTAATATTTAAAAGCTTCTTGACAGTCTTATCTACTTTAAAAAAAAGTGCTTCCATAAAACTTCAGTAAGATTTGTTGTCACTTTTAATTTCTCCGTTAAATACGTTTACTGGAAATAATGGTTTGATTATTCTAAACTTTTCAATGTCGGATCATCCCACTGCAATAAACAAAAGGATATTATTCAAAAGTTGTTGTTTTTTAACAAATCTTTACCAGAGGCGCCAATAAAAGTGGAGGGTGCTGTGTTAAATGGAGTAAAAATGGGCATTTCTATTTCAAAAACTAAACCAGTTAGTGGCTTAAATTTTGTGATTGTCATATTTTGGATTTGTGCTTTTTTGTTTTTTTCCTGGTTGCGATATTGTTTCCCATACTAGTACATGTTCAGTCATCAGTTAATTTATCAGACATTTCTCTCACAACGACACAGTGACAGATTCAGCTGTGCAGCCGGCAAACTACACCGTGTGAGAAAGGAAACGTCTGGTTAAACACCGAATTTCTATCAGAAACTGACTGTTCTGCTGCTGCGTGTTGCAGGTCAGGACAAAGACGGTGTCCCAGTGCGTGGAGTTTTACTACCTGAGCAAAAAGCTGGCGGACATGCAAAAGAAACAAAAGGAGGAAGAGGTCCGAGAAGCAATGGAGTTGCAGAAATGTGTAAGAATCCTCTATCGGCGTTAACTTGTAAAAAATGCTTTCTGCCCTATTCTGCTACTTCATATACCTGAAGGATCACAAAGAGACCTCTTGACTGTCTTCTTGCATGATGATTTAAAAGCTTTGCATGGTGATTTAGTGTGGAATGCAGCTTAGCGAGTCAGTCATGAGTGGTTGTATTTCACAGCTGACGCCCATCTCCCAGCCACTGGAGAGGCCGTTCGCTCTGGAGGAGGCGGCTCCTGTTCCTTCACTGGCCAGCTTCTTCCCCTGCAAGCTGTGCGGCAAGTGAGTAGGGCCCGTTTTATTAAAGGAAGCTGCCGACACAAAAGCTCCCCGTCTTCGCCTCCGGGGCGAGCCGACACCTGGTTTAGATCTCCTTCTCACCGTCGTGTCTTTCCTCCCTCCAGAATGTTTTATAAGATCAAATCCCGCAACGCTCACATGAAGATCCACCGCCAGCCTCAGGAGGACTGGACCGACCGGCGGCTCCAGCATCAGCTCCTCACGCAGCGTCTGGCCCTCGCCCGCCCCGCCAACCTCATCCCCAGCCCGAGAAGCAGTCTGCTCCCGCCCCAGGCGTCGTCGGCCATGGCGTTCTCTTCCTCAGGCCTCGCTTCGAGCAGCAACGGCAATCCTGACGGTGTCCACAACATTATAACCAACAACAACACCATTGCACCCAACCAGCTCCTAGATCCCTGCACAGGAGTGACTTTTAGCAACATAACGCCTACAAACTCCCATCTAATTGCCATGAACAGTATCGACGGGTGCGACGCAAACCGAAAAGACCCTACCCTACCTTTCCTCCAGCCGTGGAGTTCTTTTGGACACCTTCCAGACCTCGCGTCTTTTTACTGCATCGCCGAAGGAAAGGAGGAGGTGGGAGCTGGGGCAGTGGAGGGGAAGGAGGCCATCAGCTGGCAGTAGTATTGTTTTTTTTTATACTTCCTAAAAGCATTACTACCACAATTCTGAATATATTTCAAACTCAGTACTTAATTCAACCTTTTTGTTCAAACTTTTCCCTTAAAAAAAAAAGATTTTAATAATAACTTAATGCTGTTTGTTGGACTTTTGTTGTAAATTTTGTATTCAATATTCAAATCTGTTACATATTTAAATCATTGTCATTCATCTAAGTTTTCAATAAAAAAAAGTGACTTTAATTACTCTTGTTTCATGTTTTTTTTTAGTTTAAAAAGGTGTTCTGACCCCAATATCTCAATATAAGGACCTCTCCCTGACATACAAACCAATAACAACGATATCAGATCTTTGTACTGACATTCCATCAAGTCAACCCAAACATTTATTCAACAAAAATTAAGCCTAAGTGCTGGTTTAGTTTTGAATCATTTCGGCTAGTTATATACATCCCCATGAAGACAAAACAAAGGTTGATAAAGGCGGATATAACTTGTTTTAGGTCTACAATTTAAATTAACTTACTTTTGGGATTCTCTTATGGTGGACAAAACCTGTTTGAATTGAGCATAAAGACTGGGGCTAGAATAAAATGCCACTTTCAGATTACTAGCATGCTTGTTAAGATTACACACTGCCAAGAATAAAACCAACTAGATTGGGGGGGGGAATATCAGTAGCCTTGCTGAATTTAAGATTTTCCAAATTCCAGTATTTAATTTCAGAAAGAAAATCTATACGATCAGATATGCTGCAAGGACCTAAGGGTTTTATGAGCAGAGTATGAAGACTACCATCTGCAAAGATACGATGTGATTAACAAGCTGGCCAAAATGACGCAGGTGCAAATTAAATCAGAAGGTTTTCCTCCCCGTTAATGGGGAGTTTTTCTTCCCACTGTCGCTTCATGCTTGCTCAGTATGAGGGATTGCAGCAAAGCCATGTACAATGCAGACGACTCTCCCTGTGGCTCTACGCTTCTCCAGGAGTGAATGCTGCTTGTCGGGACTTTGATGCAATCAACTGGTTTCCCTTATATAAGAAATTTTTGACCAATCTGTATAATATGATTGAACTTGACTTTGTAAAGTGCCTTGAGATGAGATGTTTCATGATTTGGCGCTATATAAATAAAATTGAATTGAATTGAATACAACAGAGCCAAGACATCATCCCTGAAGTACACCAAACCCAACTGAACCAGTGAAAATATTCAATTACCATATTTTTCAGACTATAAATCGCACTCTATCATAGTGTCACTGATCCTACAATTTATAGTCAGGCACGACGTATATCAAATATATATAATGTTTTTAAATGGTTATTCATAGTGACTAACATGAACCAAAGAGCTGCAAAAGGCCACTCCAGCATATAGTTTGTGAAAACTATATGCTGCTCTTATACCACTTTAAAATGAATTGAAACCCATAATCAATTAATTAACCCGTAGACAGCAATGACTAAAAACTTTTGTTTGTTGTTTCACTGCTTCAGTATGGAATCACGCAGCACAGCGTTGCGTGGTGTAGCATTAATGGAGGGGGCCAGACTGCAACACAGCCCGGTCACTGGGCCGTCCGTGAAGCTAGTAGCAGCTAGCGCTAGCTTATGTTGTCTGGGAGGTTTGCAGCTTTGCTGATGCTTGTTGAAGAGCTTTACTAACCTTTCTATGTTGCTCTCAAACATCCGTGTTGTACTGTTAGCTTAGCATGTAGCACCGTTACACTCACGGTCTAATTTCAGCAGCATTTTGACAACTTTCATTGTAATGGGCCGTTATGGTGAAATGCGTTGGCGAGAACCTTGACGGCTAGTTGCTAATTTACCCAAATTAACCTCCCAGGAATGCTCCATGTTATTCAGCCTGTTGTGTAATTGAATAAGTCGCCATTCTAGATTAAATGTCAGTTGGATTTTGTTGAATAAATTGCTAAATAAATGCTTTATGACGCCTCCTTATGATTTTTTGACTCATGTGACATATCCTGAAGCGATTTATAGTCCGAGAAATACAGCAATGGTTTAATAATGACCCAAAATTGACACAAACAAGGCCCACCTAGCCTTGTTTGTCTCAATTTCAGTTACTTTAAACTTGTAATTATTGGTCTTGCTGTTTACACGGTCAAATTTGACGGCTGTTAGAATTTTCTTGTATTTTTCCGGATTTGTCACGAAGAGCATGTTTTATTATATTTTCCATTTGGAACAGTTTTTAGGACTAATAAGCCTCTGCATCCCATAACATTTATACCCGAGGGATACAGTTCAGTTCAGTTCAGTTCAGTTTATTTAGCGCCAGTTCGCAGCACACGTCATTCAAAGGCACTTTAAAAGTCAATTCAATCAGATTATACAGGCAGAATGGACAAACAGACAGACAAACCAACGATAGCGCATGTGTTTGTTCTGCAGTTTTAACTTTGTAGATCCAGGCTGTGTAATTATAGCAGAGCTTTGCATTATACAACCCCATAATGGGCTAATGTTGACACTAGAAGAGCATTTAATTTCTAACAGCCACCAAAGTGCCCAGAATTGCCCAGTTGATGGTTAACTTATGCTATTGTATGCACATGATTTGTTTGAGCCTGAAGAGCTGGATTGTATCTTAGAAGACATGGTTTTATTTTTGTTATATAAAACTATTTCCTTCCCCGGGGTTACCAGGTTACCTATGCACATTCATGCTGCTGCTGAAAGGAATTTTGCAAGCCGCTCAATGTCCTTTAAACCTTTCTTTCTGATAGCTACTCCTCAGATATTGATAACAGTGTTTACACAGATCTAAGCATGGATCTGTATGCAAATATGTAGATTGGTGCAGTCGCTGATAAAAGTGATCCCTCCCTCTGACAAAAGTCCAACATAGTTTGTCTGTCCTCCTTTCTTTCTAATTGTGCCCCCCCCCCCCCATTCTTTTGTAATAGAGTCTCTCCAGTGAATGAATGTGCTCAAATGGTGCTGTTCTTTCTTTGTTTTACAACCAAATCCTGTGTTTCTTTAATTTAAAAAAAAAGGCAACGTCATATTAATATTAGGTGATTATGCTTCTCGCTGGAAACTCAGTTTGCACCAAGCCGGGGGAAACTTAAGAGAAACAGCAGCAGTTAGAGTTCAGTTTTGGCCTTTTCTAAAAGTGAGACACAGAGACGGGGTTTATATAGAGGAGGGGGTGAGGCACAGCAGACCAGTGGGGATCTAGAGAAAGAATAAACAGAGAGGTTACTGAGCAGTGGGCATTCACTTATTCAATGGGAGCAGCTCGTTGCCAACATGTGCCCCCACCCCAGTCCAATCCAGGCTCTCTCCCATGTGTTGCTCTCGTATATTTCCCAGAAAAGGGCGGTGACAGTGAATAATAAAAAAAACAAAAAAAACAACTGCTTGCTTAATCAGGTTACTGTTGTGACATGCATAGAAATGCCTCTGCAATGTACCTCTGTGCTTTTCATAGTCAAACTAACAAAAGACACGAGATACTTCTGAAGAAAGGAAAAACATTGCTGGAAACAAAATTCATACGCCTTAAATTCTGTAAAGTTCAGCCCAACCCCTCTCACATTTCATGCTGTGGTTTTTAATTCTCAGAGCCACTTCTCCTGTTATTTATTTTTTGTTTTAGTCATGATGGTTCTATACTGTGACCCAAATGCAAGAACACACTGAGAGCCGTCAACCAAGGTTAAGGTGAGGCTGTCAAAATAAGATCTAGATGTCTCGGACAGGCTGGTGTTCTCGTGCAGCAGACAAGTAGCCAGCAGCTCAGGGTAATTGCATCCTAAAGATGGATATTTATAAGTTAATGCCTGTTTGCTCCCAGCGGACAGATCTGTTCCTCCTGGTCTCCTGTGTAACAAGTCCTGCAATGACTTTGCAGATTTTTTTTCTCACAGAAGAAATTCACAGGTTGGAAAACAGGGAATGTGGCCCCACCTCTGGAAACTTGCCTATGCTTCCTGTGCCTCCAGAAGCATTATTGTATTTGTGCATCAGAAGCATTTTAAACCCGCTGAACCAGGGTATTACAATCTGAAGTTCTTATCCTGATCCCTCACAGACCAAAGAGAAGCATGTTAGGTAAATCGGCGACTGCCCTTTGGTGTGAGTGAGCAAGTTTGCCTTCCTTGTTTGTTTTTCGCTGGCCCTGTGATGGACTGGTGACCTGTCCACAGTGTACTCAACCTCTCAGTCGCCACCAGTCAGATTATGCGCTTATAGAAAATGGATGGAGGAATGGCTAGATAATTACATCCTGCGTCAGAATCCACACATTCTGCTGTTCAAAAAGTGCAATGAAGAAAATATAAAGGCGTGCCAAATGACTAAAGCAGCAGTGAGCAGACTTGTTGGGTATGTGTGGCTTTGAACGGAAGAATAAAAAGATGCAAAGAGTTACTTTGATATAACTGTTAACAATTATCATCCCCCCTGGTAAAGATGTGTGATAGTCCTTGACGTTAAATCATCATTGTATTGCAATACCACAATCTCACTCCAAAAATATATATATTTTTTTTATTTGTGTAAATAAATATATTTCATGGTGAAGAAAAATACATAAATGATTAATTGTTTTCTAAACAATTCCCTCAGTTCCACAGTTTTCGGCATGCGCAACAGTTTCTATTTAATAATTGTTAGTAAATCCATCCATCCATCCATTTTTTATATCCATTTATCTGTGCAGGGTCGCAGGGGCAACAGGTCCGGGAGGGAATCCCAGACATCTTTCTCTCCAGCGACGTCCTCCAGCTCGTTCTGGGGTCTCCAGCCCAGAAAACCCTCATAGGGAGGCGCCCAAACGGCATCTTGATCAGATGCCCAAACCACCTAATCTGGTTCATCTGATTGCTGTGAGCCAGACCATTTTCACCTCTTCACATGCCTTTATATCCTTGTTCTCTGTTTTCTGGACACAATCAGAACTGTCTGGCCACCAAGAACCTTGCCCAGCCCATCAGCCCTGCCTGTTTCACAGTCAGCAGTCAGCATCGCCGAGCTCCTGCTCTTTTATGAGTCTTTGCCTGACCGCCACAATGTTTTATCATACATAAATAAATGTATTTATCTTGAAACGCAACACCGTGTCCGACTTGAATATCGGGTTCCTTTCAGCGTATCAACGCATGACAAGATAAGGGTTGGAATGTAGACGAACCGGTAAATCGAGAACTTTGCTTTTTTGGCTCAGCTCTTTCTTTACCACCACAGACCAGAGCAACGCAGATGCAGAAGAAGCCCCAATCCGTCTGTCTCTCGTTCCCTCCTACCATCACTCGTGAACAAGACACCATGACCACCGACCCTTTGGGGGCAATCTATCTTTATGGAATATTGGAATGAGCAGTACAAGGCGCAATTTATGATGCGGGCGTATCATGATTAGGGAATTCTGCTGTCTGGACATAGTGATTTATGGCCTTTTAGAACAAAGAGTAAAATTCCTCAATGTATTGTTAGAAAACTCTGAGGATATAATGAAAAGAAAATACCTGGCAAAACCAGTTCCTCCCGAAAATAACAAAAAAGAATTACAGCACTTCTGTTGACCATTAGAAATCAACAAATGTTAACAAACACAACAAACACATCATGAATCAAGCTGAATGCTTATTATTCAATTCTTTAATATCAGTAAGCATGAGGAGGGTTTTCTGATCCAGAAAAAAGTTCAAGCCTGCCCAAGTCCAAACTTGCTAATGACATTTTAACATGAGTTACTGTAGAGCCATAAATGTAAGCCGTTTACCGGTCTTGTTTGGGTCTGGGTATCTGGGATAAAAGCATAGTAGTCTATTGTCCACTTTCAAAAGCAGTAGCACAAAGGATCAGCTTAAGTACCTGTAATCAAATCTTATCCTTTTCAGCTGTTTCTTGATCCAGAGATGGTCTCTTCTTTCACACAGTGCTAACCCCGTTACAGAGCTCTCACTTTAGAAACCTGCTGCAAGAGCTTATTTTTTCACACTAACTGCTCAGATAGTTCAGGAAGAAAAAGAAGCAAATCATTTTGTCCACATATTGGGTTATAACACACACACACACACACACACACACACAGATATATATATGACAGCAACTAGCACTTCACATGTCACTGAACAACACGGTGGTGGCAGCATCATGCTGTGGGGATAATTGTCTTCAGGTGGTCCAGATAAGATAAGAT